>NC_056727.1:29297738-29342738 GCF_019279795.1 Protopterus annectens | reverse complement strand
GTAATAATAATTATTATAGTAGTAATAATAATAACAATAATAATAATAATAATAGTAATAATAATAATAGTAATAGTAATAATTATAGTAATAATAATAATTATAATAGTAATAATAATAATAATAACAGTAATAATAATAATAATAACTCCTTGATATTTTACTTTTTTTCAGAACTTTTTGAACAACACTCCACAACATTTGTAAAGTTAGATTAAAAAAAGTATACAAAGTACAATAGTGAAACCAGGCTATAGGGCCCATGACAATACTTTCAACAAATCATAAAAAAATAAATACATATTTCTATACAAATGCTTTCTTACCCCGCATATTCAGGGTATTTTTTTTCAGTAATAAAAAAGTTTCACAATACATTTTTTCTGAAAAGGTGTTCACACTCCTGTATACCCCATGCTATTATTGGTTCTGAATATTTATAACGTAAGTAAATTTGTATTTTAAGCCTCATCCAGAACCATCACCATAGTAAAGATTAGGATTAGAAAACATTAAGTGGATGGGAAACACAAAGTTTACCTTGGGGATCACTTCCATGGCTCTGCTGGACAGAGGCACAGGGAACTAATCTTAGGGGGTGGCAAAAGCCAACACATTTTGACTAGGCTTATAAATGCCTTCGGGCACATATCCTAGTACCTACCTACCTAAAACATAGCAATATTACTTCATAGTTTACAGAATCTTAACAGATTAAGCACTTTATAAGGTTGATCAAATGCTATGACTATTGAAAAATAATATCTATGTAATGCAATTTAAGAATGTTTAATATTTGAAAAGAGAAAGAGGTTTTATTCTTATACTGGGTAATAGGCCGGACTTAAAATGGCCCACAGGGTAATAGGCAGTTAGCCTAGTATAAACCTAACCTAACCTAACAAAAGTGACTGTCACCTTAAGCTATGTATAACAGCATTTTTGTTTTTATATTTCATCTGAAATATTGAATCTCACTGTTAATTGGGGAGCAGTCAGTAGTGAGGTGTTTTTTTTTTGTTTTTTTTTTTGGTCATTTTCGACTTGTGTGAAGTAAGTTATTTTTCAGGAAGGTAGTTGATAGCTGTGATGGACTGCATGACAGGTAAATTCCAGAAAGAAAAACATCTATTTTAGAGAAGAACAGCAGTTTTGTGGTAAGTACCTTCTTATCTTAAACAGAAAATGAAAGAAGAAAATGGAAGATTGGCTTTCATTTTAATATATACTAAATCCAATGCATTAGCATGTACGTTACAGAGCAGATGTGAATGTCTATATTTATATTTTACCAAGAACTGGTAATCAGGACAAAAATGCGAACCTCTAGTATGATAATATACTTAAAAATACACCATCCAGTAGCGTAATCAGAAAAAAAGACAGGTTTTTCTTAACTCTTTTCTTGTTTCATTCTATCTATTATTGCATGCATGACTTTTTTATATTCTGTTTCTGCTGTTACAGCCATAAAAAATGTGCTTAAGAACTATTGCAAAGTATAGATTTGTCTTTGCAGCTGAGACTTAGGACGTAAATTGTAGTGCAATGTATTGTCCTGAAGAGATTACGATATTGCAGTTTAATTGCTACATGAGGACACAGGGTTGCCCTTTGCATATATTTGCTCATTTATGGACAAATTGGGAGTTCAATGTACTGTAAAAATACAGATAAAGGGCTGGTTGAAAACTCCTCATCTTCCTTGAGAATGTATTCATTATGCATTAAGCAGATGGGACTTTAGTTTGTATTTCATCAGACTGCACAGGATTCCATGTACACCATGCTGAGTATAAGCAGCCAGCATATCTGCTTTTACCTTACGGGCTCTTCAACTTTTGACCTGCTGTGACTTAAGCAAACTGCAGAACCGTTTACATCGTTAGTTATTCTTTTTGCAGATAATGAGGTACTCAGAATTTTAATAAGTGCGTACTTGTTAGTGGTGATGTTTTACACCAAATGAGTTCTATATTTAAATGTGTGGCACATTACCACCGATATTAAAAGCTTATAAAGTTCAGATGACTAAATGCTGCACTAATGCAGTAGATGAGTCAGTGTGCATGTGTGTGTGTGTGTTGCATGCATATTTGTGAGTCAGTGCGCGTGTGTGTGTTGCATGCATATTTGTATATTAATGTAATGTAATTAAAACAACTATCTTTAATATTCTTGCTTTTGTTTTTGTCTGGAATTCTGAGACATCTAAGCATAAGTCCTGTAACTGACTGACTCAATGCGTGTAAATGTTTTTACTGTATACTAAGTAAAAGATTTTGGTGTCTCAGAGTATTTCCATTTCACTAAGCTACAGTGATCTCATAGTTAGAATGTATACATTGCAGTTTTTTGCAAGGTGCTGTTTTTCCTTAGATTTGCTTTTTGTTGTTGTTGTTGTTTTCATAATGTCAAGAGTAGAGGTAATTCATTTTGAAACTATTGCTGCCTGACAAGATACTGACTCATTTTGATCATCTCACGCTATTGTGATCACAACTAGGTAAAAGCCAGGAGTGCGAATTGCATTCCAAAACAATAAAAAAAGTATTCATACAGAAGGGGTTAGCCTCATGTTCCCTCACAACTCTGTTATATTAATTAATTATTTTTTTTTATTTGACATTTGTTTACTGGGGTGGTCTGACTGGGTCTACAGAACCCATTTTCAGCAGAGGCCCGGGGAGAAAAGTTCCACATACAGTACAATATAAATACAGTATAATCCAATACAATAACAATTACATTAGAAGTACAATACAAAAAAAAAGTTGGAAGAACAAACTGCTACAAAATGTTGCAATATATTACTACACATCTAGACAAGTCTATACAGTTAAAACATTAAAGACAATAATAGTCACTCTTACCATATATGATGTAGACTTGTCTATATCACTTTATCGAAATCTTACTACATCAAATCACTAAAGGTCGACCTTTAATGATCGATGTAGTAAAACATCGAATAACGTTTAAAAAAAATAAATAAATAAAAACTAACTAGCTTAGGTAGGGGGGCAAGCCCCCCTGCTCCCCCCACACCCCCCTTCTTAAATATTCCAACTCTGAGACCGCACTACATTGGGGTAAATGGAAATCTCCCCCTACGGAGATTTCCGTTTACCTGCACGATGTTCTGCACTTTTGATGCTGTGGTGCCGACAATATCAGCTTCAATATTGTCGGCTTTCAACATCGCGAAGTAGACCCAATGTAGACAGTGTCCAAAAAAGTAGTACGTAGGAAGTGCAATGTGTGACATTGACTGTAACAGTACATACAAAATACAGTGTTAGTTTCAGTTAGGAAAATAGCAGCTAGAAAGTTAGTGATGCAGATAGATAGTGAGAGATAGTTAAGAAGAATAGAAGCAATAAAGCCTGAACAGTAGCTTATGGATATGGGGTAGAAGCAGAGAAGGAGTTAGAAGAGCCTTAGGATCTTGCATTCTGTGAGGGATTGAAATGTGACAGAAAGTAGAAGACCTAAACATTAGGCAGGCTTTATGCGGGAGCAGGGCCATGTATTTTTGAGATTATTTTTTAAAGAGGCTTTGAAATGGGTTAGGCCAGGCATAGACCTGGTAGTTAGAGGTAGTGAATTCCAAAGTATAGAGACAGACTATGACTACAGAGAGTGAACAGGTTTTTTTCGTGGGTTTTGAAATAGCTAAGAGATTTTTGTCTTCTGATCGTAGGGATCGATTTGGTGTATAAGGTGTGACTAGACTGGCTAGTGCAGGGCAGGCAGTAGGCCTAAAAATAAGGTTGTGCAAGGTGGATAGCTGGATAAAGGCAAGTTGGTTGGGGAGTTCAAGCCAGTTTAATTCTAGGAGTGTTTTACAATGGTGTGTGTGATATTTAGAGTTTGTGGCAAACTTTGCAACTTTGTTGTAGCACTGTTCCAACATGCTTAGGGTAGAATTTTGTAAATTAATTAAGATAGAGGCACCATAAAGAAGGGAGGGAAGTAAAAATGTTTTTGCAAGGGTAGTTTTGGTTGCTGCAGTAAAGAAATGCTTGTTTATATATGGTTTTTGATGAGTTTTCTTTATATTTTGCTGTGTATGGGGGTCAAATGAAAGTTTATTGAAAATGATAACACCTAGAAGTTTGATTTCCTGCACTATTTCTATAACAGTGTTTTCAGATGCAAGGATGTTGAAATGATCAATGACAGGAGATGTGTTTTTGTTTTGAAAAAATACTAGTTTTGTCTTTTTTGGATTAAGAAAGAGTTGGGCATTTCTTAGCCAGGATTCGACTGCATTAAAGCACTGTTGAGTTTTTGAAAGTAGTTCTTGTAGTGATTGAGCAGTGCAGATTATGGTGGAATCATCAGCGTACTGAATGAGGGTCCCAAGGTGAGAGGCAGTGTGTAGGTTGTTTGTGAAAATGTTGAAAAGTAGGGGATGGAGCTTTGGGGGACTCCAGTAGGGTTGTGGAGGAAGAGTGAGAGTTCATTGGACTATTTCACTGCTTGCTTACAATCCTTGAGGTGGCTCTGAAACCTTTTTGCTGTGTTATGTGAGAAGCCTAAGTTAGACAGTGTGTTCAAAAGTAAGAAGTGAGACACTGTGTCAAAAGCCTTAGAGAGATCAAGGAATACTGAGGCTGTATAGCATCCTGCATCTCTGGCCTTGTTGATGGTGTCTGTAAAAGATAATAGGGCTGTAGCTGTGCTGTGGCTAGGTCGGAAGCCATGTTGGGTTTTGGTTAAAAGGTTGTTTTGCAATAGATATTGCATCATCTGGTGATGGATACCTCTCTCGGGAATTTTGGATATGGTTGAGAAGATGGATATAGGACAGGAATTGGATGGGACAAAAGAGTTGCCTCCTTTGTGGATGGTGGTGATGAGAGATTGTTTCCATATGGTAGGTACTTCTGATTCAGATAAATACCTATTTATAAGGATACTGATTGGGTAGGCGACTGAGTTAGCAGCCAGTTTGAGGTAGTATGGGGAGAGATTATCAGCTGAGGTAGAGCAAGGTTTTAGTTTTTGTAGCAGTTTCTTAATGGTGTCAGTGGGTATGGGCTGAAATGAGAATGGGGTTTGTATGACATTTTGTTGAGTAGGGGGGTTAGTAATGACAGAGTTAGAAGCAGTTGATGGCCTGGGGTCGGCATCTGAATAGGTTGAATGGGGGGTCCACATTAGGGGTGTTAGTTAATAGGACCGACATTGATTTTATGAAGTGATTGTTAAAGTTTTTATCTATTTGTGATGGAGGGGTATCTGGTGATATGATGTGCTCTCCATTTCTTCCAGGGCTAAGTAGAGAAGAGATGGAGTGCCAAAAATTTACTAGGGTTGATTTTATGCTGGTGCTGAAGCTGGAAAAAACCCCGTGGGAAGAAACCCCGCAGATGGTTTACCACCATAAACAAACAGTAAAGTCCTGAATACACAGACAAGGTAACTGCACTTTAAAAACTTGACCTGAGTCACAGCATCTAATTTTATAGTTATGGGCTTTCCAACATCTTTTCCAGGGATCTATTACACTAATAAAAGTAAAATATGCTGAAGAGTTGATGTAGCTTCACCTTCAGCAGTAAAAGGCCTATGAGTAAGTGTGGGTGGGGATATCCTTCCAGCAGATTCAACACTACAAACAGAACACACTAGTGCATGACTTACAAATTAAATATTGGTCTGAGTCTATGAATTTCCTTACATAGATTTAACTCAGTGTATTTTTCCCTTGTGAACTTTTGCAGCTGCAAGTGAACTTCAGCTGTGCAAGTTCTTTAGGTAGTGGGTTTCTTCATTGGGAGAGAGAGAGAGAGAGAGAAAGAGAGAGAGAAAGTCAATAAGGATATCTTGATGGTTGAACTAGATAGGTACTCTACTATGTGTCTATACTCAGCCATATTAAGTAATGTTTGGCAAACAAGAGTAGTGCACTATATTTCACAGTTGTGCATTTCACCTTTCTAGCCTTTAAACAGGACAATAAGAAAGCTTGCAGAACATGTTTGTAGGTATGCAAGTTTGTGATTACTAAGAACAAAATGGTGGCTTCCACGGTACAGAAGAAGAGAAAGAATAAGCTAACACGAGATATGTGTTTGCATGCAAATATGGGGTTACTGAAATGTAAGTTTACAGATGTTAGAGAGACAGGTAGCACACCAATCTGTTAGTTCCCACTCTTTGCTATACGATATACAGTCTGTAAATCTATTTACGCACTTAGAAAAAGGCAGCCAGCTAGAGTGTGCAGCATATATGACAAAAAGCAGCAGCAGCCTTAGTCAATGACAAAACTCTTTACCAATAGAAACTCTCATGGATTAACAATTGTCTACAATATCCAGTTAACTGTGCTGTTCATGCAAACATAAAATCAGGTATTATAATAGAAGCCTTCAGTGGGAGGGACAGAAATATATATATTCATAACATAAACATATGCACTAAAAATTAGCAGGGAGAAAGCAAAATAACAAACAGCCAGATGGCAACAATTTTACTTGATGTAACTACAGTACAAACAGCAAAAAAAAAAAAAAAAAAATGTTGATTGTTTTACAGTAGGATTCAGTGAAACTAATAGCCAGTAGACACCTACTTATACAATTGCTACACTTAAACAGCAGAAAGACAACATGTAGCTGCTATTACTACAACCTAGTGTAAAATGTCAGTAGAAACATGCTAATATATTTACTACACACTAACAGCGTTGCGGTAGCATTGTCGCCTCACAGTAAGACACTGTCCGGTTCGATTCTCAGCTAGAGCGTCTTGTGCGTGGAGACGTGTGAATGGGCATACCTTCGTTGAAGGTTGTGCATCAGGGCTGGTAACTCGGCATGTAAAAATCAACTACCAATCATTAGCGGACCGGAGTTACGCTGTGGTGACCCCAACCAGGAAAAGCCGAAAGACACAACAACAACAACAGCAAAAGACACAACACTTAGCCAGAGTTAAACACAGTGAAATCTTAGTTGCATATTTCTAGTACAAGGTTTAACCAAAATGAAATAAATCATAACAATTAGGATAATTCGATAATCCAGTGTACCTTCTTGTAGAGTGAAGCAGCTGGATGGAGGGAACACTTGGGACAAGGGGTAGTGAAGTGACTCTGAGTTTGGAGCCACAAAGGCAAAAAAGTAGTGGGAGATACAGCTGAGAAGCAGGGAGGCCAGTCAGTTCCTTCAGTGAAAAGCAGTTACTCCCCCCACAGATGGTTTACCACAATAAACAATCAGTGAGGTAGAATGTTCCTGAATACAAAGGCAAGGTGACTGAACTCTAAAAACGTGACCTGAGTCACAGTATCTAATTTTATAGTTATGGGCTTTTCAATGTCTTTTCCAGGGATCTATCACACTGATAAGAGTAAAATATGCTGAAGTGTTACTGTAAAAGATCTGTAAGGGTGGGGATATCCTTTCAACAGATTCAATACTACAAACAGAACACACTACTGCATAACTTACAAATTAAATTATTAGTCTATTTATGAATTTGTCTTACATATATTTAACTCAGTGTATTTTTCCCTTGTGAACTCTTGCAACTGCAAGTGAACTTCAGCTGTGCAAGTTCTTTAGTGCCATGTTTAGTTGTTGTTTGTCTTTTGTCTTTTCCCGGTAAGGGGTCGCCACAGCGGAACTCTGGTCTGCTAATGATTGGCAGTAGATTTTTATGAAACGCCGAGGTGCCAGCTCGACACCCAATCTTTAATGAAGGCACGCCCATTTACACACGCATGTCTTTGGAATGCTACCCAACCACGGGGAGGACATGCAGACTCCACACAGAAGGCACTCCCAAGCCCAGCCAAGAATCAAACGGGAAAACCTCTTGCTGTGAGGTAACAATGCTACCGCTGTACCACCGCAGCTTAGTGCAATGTTTAGTGCCATAGTTTAATGCCATGGTCACATCAAAACAGGGAAAGAGGAATCCCTGACATACTTGAAATATGACCAACCATCTTGAGCAAAATTAGCAGTCAAACACAGTGATTGAATATATGTGTGTTAATCATTACTATTTAATGAACAAACCTAGCTCCAAAAATTACTATAGGGAGCCTGTTGCATTTCATTGTATGTGTTCCCGCTCTGAAATTCAGTGCAACCATTCGAAGTGAGATGTACTGGTAAAGTAAAACTAACAATACAATATATTTCAGAATTGTGCTGTTGCCATTAAATGTTTAACAGTGTTGTATCAGTTGTATCTGATTTTCCCCTCAGTGTTTTAAACAGTGCTAATGTTCTTGTAAACATGCATCCACGATACAAATTGAAAAAAAAAAAACAGCAGCATGTAATAAGTGCAATTTAGTGGAATAAAGTGACTTTGATTTTGTCTTGTGTCATTTCAAGTGTTGGGGGTTATCTTTTTCAATGATATAATAAGTGTTTTTTAGCATATAACAAGTGATGTTGCAGCTGTACTGAAATCCAGTGTGAACATGTAAAAGCCCATTCATTCACCAGTAATTAGATGAACACGGAAAAGCAATGATTTCCCCAGTTTCTGATCCTTGTATTTTTGTAGCACTTGGACTTAAAAATACATTGATTTAAAATGAAAGTTGAAAGAAGAAATATAGTGCTCTAATTTTGTATGTTTGTGTATGTTCACATGGTGTGCTTGTATTTATGTGAGACTTCACTTGTGTAGAAATACAACTGGGTGTATGACTTCTTGGGTTCAGGTTTGTTAAAGTGTGTGTTCCTTTGTCTGTGTGAAAAATATAAATAGGACACACACACACACACACACACACACACACACACACACATCAGACAAAGCATTATTTTAATCTCTTCCATCAATGCTTAAGTAGGACATCATTTAATTTGTGCAATACTCCAGACCACAAAAAGTGCAAGTGTACAGTGTATAGAGCAATCACACATATAAGATAAACTACACTCAAATAAACTGGTAAAGTTCGCTCCAAACAATGTAAAGCCAAACCAAACAAGTCGAACAAGTCCAACGGCCCAAAGATGATACACCATCATCATCTTTGGGCCGTTACACATATAAGCTAGATGCAGCACAGATGTGAGTCATGAGCAAAGGCACAGAAACAAGCTAAGAGCAGCAACACAGGTTTAAGATATGACCGATAACAGGGACATAATATATGTGCAACAGCACAGATATAAGCTGAAACTGGTAGTACATATATAAACTATGAGCTACAGAACGGACATATGCTATGAGCAGCAGCAGAGGTATAAGCTAAGTGCAATGACACAGATATAAGCTATGCTCTACAAGACATATATAAGCTATGATCTACAGCACAGATATAAGCTATAAGCTACAGCACAGATATAAGCTATGAGTTACAGCACAGCTATAAGCTACAATCTACAGCACATATATCAGCTATTATCTACAACACATATATAAGCTTTGATCTACAACCATATATAAGCTATGATCTACTGCATAGATATAAGCTATAAGCTACAGCATGGATATAAGCTGTGAGCAACAACACAAGTTTAAGCTAACAACAGCAGCACAGGTATACAATATGAGCAACAGGACAGCTATACCCTAAGAACAACAACACTGATATAAGTTGTGAGGCACAGCACAAATATAACCTTGAGCTACAGCACAGATATAAGCCACTAATACAAATGACTACCTGCTACAACAGATACTTTGCACACTACTGCATGCTGTCAGTACAACAAAAATAAATTAATTAGTATTAATATAGCATGGAACAGCAAAGCTGATGATTAGTCATGAAAAGAATAAAGGGAAGCAAAGGACATCTGCAAGTAGATTTGAAAATTCTGAGGGCGTCTGAAAGATGAGTGGTCCATGATCATCAAGATGTCTCATTGCTGCTGTCATAATAACAATGTGCAGGCTTTTGCTCTGGACACAGGTTTTTACTATGGACATTATTACTGTTCTCAGCTGCCATCATGCAAATGTCCATTTCTGGTATGACAGAGGATACTGTCAGTGCCCCAGTAGTTAAGTGTTCAGATCCGGTCTGCTCCCTCATGTAGCCCCACAACAACATGTCTAACTATCCAATCCATTACCTGTTATGGTTTAATTTCAAGTCTTTTGGGCTTCTAATACCATGATGGGAATGGACCCCATTCCTAAATTGGAGTATGATTAAAGTTCATGAAATCAGTATTTTTTCAGTCTTTCTTGTTAGCCAAAGTGCTCTTTGCAGCACCAGCAATGTGCCCAGAATTGACTCATTTTGCAGTTCATATGGAGTTATATGGATCTGCAGCCTATCTAAATACAACTGTAAAATATTATTTATGACACCCCATTGTTCCTGCTACTATTGGAACTGTCTGGATATCCTTCTTCCATGTTGCTGTCATTTCTGCCTGCAAATCGTAGTATTTTATGACTTTGTGTCTTTCATTATGTAAAAGGACACTGTAATCACTGGGTTTAACGATTTCAATGATCAGTGCTACTTTTGTCTTTATTTCATGGACTACTATATCTGGTTGTCTTGTATCTATTTTTCTGAACTGTTGGTAATGGGTGATCCCATATGATATAAACTTTTTCATTCTTTGTATTTCTTTATGACTCCTGTTTCCTGTGCTTCTCAGCTACTTCAATATTGTAATGTTTGCACAATTCGTATTGCAGGAGTCTAGCCACATTATTATGCCTTTCAGTATATAGGCCCTCTGCCATTAGTGTATCACACACAGCAACAAGATGTGTGACAGTTTCCAGTTCTGTTTTACAGAACCTCTATTTGTCTGTTTCTCCCACATGTTCAATATACTTTGCAAACCAATGAAAACATAGTCCACTATTCCAGTCTGCCAATATTAACCTTTCATCTTGTGGTTTAAATTCATCTCTCCTTAGCCATTCCTGTATCAAATCCTGATCAACGTGAGGTTGTTCCAGGAGTTTTCTGTACTCACCACAATATTAAGCAGGGACGTCATCTGGACTTCTACTCCTCATGGTTTAAAACTTTCACTACATTTGGATCTAGTTAGGTCATCAGATATATATATATAATCCCACTGTTTCAACAAGGCCCATACAACCTTCAAAATGAGGAATATATACTTTTGTTATACATAGATTTTTACATGTCATTTGATAAGCGTGAAACATTTTAGTTGTTTTGCTGTCCAAATGATCTAGTACCTTTTGGGGACAATCATTCAAAAAGTGTAAGTTAGTGCAGGAAGAGCAGATTGGCTGATAGCTTGGACTTTGTTCCAAGATTTCACAGCTGTTTTCAATATTAGTTTTACTCTACTACTTGTAGTCCAACAGCAACTGATCCTCACTAGCCAATCCATTACCTGTTGCTCTGTGGTGTAATCAATGATGTCAGTTGTTTAGATTTATCCATTGTTGCTATGTATAGGCATTCTCTTGTCAGTTTCAAAGAGCTTGATGCAAGGAGTCGCACTCAGAGTTTGGGAAGATTACCTATTGCAAGTTTGTTTCAACATTAAAAAGGCTAACAGGACATCAGACAACCTAGTTTTGTGGCAGTGCTAGTTACAGATAATGCCCGTGGAAGAAATTCTTTAATCAGGTTTTTTAATACTTGTAACAGAAAGGGGTGGGTGGAATGAATATAGTAATAGTAGAAAGCAAAATATTTCAGTCTGGATGTTGCATTAATAGCATGAACTGCAAACTTAATATCTTTTTGTATAAAGATGTTACAAATTATATGATTGCCAAAGGGATGAGGTTTTCTGATATTACTATGGGGGTCTTTATAGTGTAGTACAAAGGGAGCTTTTTCTGGAAAAATCAAGACATTATGTCTGGGACTGTGGGTCGTATATCCATTATTGTCATTTAACAACCTGATCATACCATGCACTGGGCAGTCAGTGATACTTCAAGGTCTGTATTCAGTGTATTTCAAATATTATTTGGCAACAAGCACACAGTATTGTAGGCTGATGGTTAGATACTTTTATGGGTGGCAGGGAGTAAAAAATTCAAGACTGCTTTATACAGAAAGTCAGTATATGTAATCCCTGCATGAATGGAGCAAATATCCCAGTTTATACCTGTAGGCTAACACCACTGGAAAGTGGCTGCAGATTGTAAGACATCAATAACTGATTTCAGAGGAAAACAATCGATTTGGCCTGTGTTGGTGAGTCATAGGTCTGGATTATATTGTAGTAACCATATACCACTTTGGCTTGCTTTGTAAGACCATATTGCACTTGAGAGCAGCATATAAAAGGGCTATTTTTATTTGCAATACGATATGTTTTCTCTATACCAGAATATCAGATTCCAGATATTGCACTGTATTATTAAAAAAGTAGTGTGGATTCACAGGTATGACAGCTGGTACCAAATAGTAACATATCAAAGGCCGATTACATTAACAAGACAATACTTTTCTCAGGGCGAGTGGAACACATCTTGCATTCTACTCTAAAATATATAATACTCTAGATTGCCTGAAAAACACTGCAGTGGACTGTAATATACTGCTGTTTCTCACTGAATAATAAAGTGCTTTCTGATACGGTGCGTCTGATAGTTGGATTCATTCAATCTTGTGTGTGCAGATGCTCTACTGCAGTTCTCTCTCTCTCTGTCTTTATATATATATATATAGATATTTGTATTTACCTTTGGTCTGGATTGTGACTTAAAAAGGGTCCTTATATCAGTTCACTCATGTAATGAACAAAATTAAACAAACAAACAAAGCAAACAAACAAATATTCACCCCAATATTATTTTTTTTGTTGTCAAGCTATTGTCATTTAACCACAATCACTGCTTTGTCTTTAGTTCCTTAACACATCTTGTAGCTGTATCTGCAGGTTGTTGTTATATATTAAAGGGCGTTCCAAGTCTGGAACATTTTATGAATTTTACCATTCAGGGCACAGGTGTCGTATGCTGTGTACTCTAAGGCTGTGTGTTAGTAGGCATGAATGTCTTCAGACAGTGGGAAATACATCTATCATCTTTCTTTAAAACTTTAATGAACATCTCTGTTACTGTGGAAAATTAAGCCGATGACTGTATTCATTCAATTGCAGGGAAAGCATCTAGTACCATGATAAAAGTAAATCATGCATGATATATATCTTGGCACGCAGTGTATTATATTCAGTATTATTCTGCCAAGTGATGTTTTTTATTCTCCAGTTGAATATTGGATTTTTTTGTCTGCCTTTCCATTCTTAGAAGACTGAAAATAATATTATTGCACGTTGAGCCTGGAAATTAGAGTAAATTAGCTGCAAAACTAGGTCACAAGGTAAGTGATGGTAGAAAGAGGTAGACGGGATGAAAGCTGATGCAGGAAAAGTGAATACTCCCATTGAAACGCCTCATTTTCCCTGGGAGTCAGTGGTTTTGAACAAAACACCCACTCATCTTTTCATCCTTCTATTTCATGCAATCCTAACCTATTATTTCCCATCAAGTAGAGGTGACAGCAAGGAAAGAACCCACAGGCTAGTGCTAACTGTCATATAACTGTAGAACAACTTAAATCACCAAATTATAATCTTTTGATCCTGCCATTTTGTATTTCTCAGTGTAAAAGTAAATGCAGAGGCTTGCAAAGATTTGTTTGCAGTGCACTGGATTCAGGTTTTTATTGTCATACAGTGTTCTTTATTGTGGTGTGGAATACTTAAACTTTTACATTTTAATCAGCAGTCACCCGGGCTGCACGGAAGTAATCTGTTTCAATTCATTCGAGTGTGCAAAGCAGAAAATTGTGTCGCAGTTTAAAAGTCAGTCTAACTTCACTTTGAATACCCTGGATAGAATTTGTACTGACAGTAGAGTGACTGAATGCTGTAACTTGTATTTCTCTGATCAGTGGTCCAGTAGGAGAAGAGGTACTTGGTGCAGACCAGGTTGCCACTACTGGCAATATTTCAGATTTCATTACAAGTTATGCCCATTAGCTACAGATGTCTTGTCTTTCCTCACTGCAAGCTAACTTTCACCAGAGGTCACGCTCACGTATTGTACTGAGTTCCTAGGACAGAGATGTTTATAATCTGCATGTACCAGCATAATGATATCAGCTGTTAACTCAGTGAGTCCACAGTCTTGTAGATGCTAATTACTACACACCAAAGCAAGGCATCCATAATGATTATCTAAAGCATGGAGTCACATCTGTTGGTAAGTTAGAGGATAACATGTCACTCTATAATGGTTGGGGCAATTTTTTGGAGCAACTGGGCAATTGGTAAAAGCAAGAATCACTCAGTCTTTGCTTTAATATGTGGTACTTAAAAAGGTCTTGAAAGACTAGAGTGCAAACTGACAACTTCTAATCTAAAGGTTAGGCATCTCTTTTACTGAGTTTACTAATGCTATTTTAACTCAATTTTATCCTGCCAGATATTTGCTCAAACCCTGTGTTAGACATGTAATAGAGTGAGTTCTCCATCCTGCTGTAGCATTGACACTGCTTTTATTCTTGTTAGACTTAAGTGAGCCTATCGCCTTAAAACAACTATATATCACTATAGTAATACAACTCTGTCCAGTACTGCTGCACTGCCATTCTGTTACAATCCAGCACCTGGCATTGACAAATGACCTGTATTTAGTTGCAGGATTCTTGGCAGTATTACTTTTCAAACTGTTCCAGAACCTGTTATCACAAATCAGATATAGTCAGCACATAAAATATTGTTATTGCAAAATTGCCTTCTAGGAAAATAAATGGATTTTTTTTTTAATAGGATGTTAGAAAAGTCTACATTTTAGAGTCCTACAAATTAATGGTATCCATCTTATTTTAACTTAAAAAGTACTATTTACATTAACACAGAGAAGGGCCTATATTACAACGTTGAACTCACAGGAATCCGAACATTGTAATATCGAACCCAAATGCTCAAACTACAAAAATAGCGAAGCCACGGCACACCGATTTTTTTTCCCTGGGGAAAAAAAAATCAGTGGGTCATTTTTGGGGCTTTGCTATTTCCTCCAGTGTGGTGCGATCTCGGAGTTGGTATATTTAAATAGGGGGTGAAGCCCCCCACATTAGTTTCAGTTTAAAGTGTGGTTTTTTTTTTTTTTTGGTAACGGAACAGCTATTTTTTCCCTGTGAAAAAAAATCGCTGTTCTGTGTTTTCGTAGTTATTGGGTTACGAACTTCATGATTCAATATTACATCATTCGGACTCCTGTGAGTTTGACGATGTAATATAGACCTCACAGAGAAAGCTATCCACTTCAGCAGTGTTAGAATCATAAAAGTAAAGGGATATTATTAGCTCTTAGCTGGGGCTCAAACGTAAAACTTAAAACAGGGTCTCATTGGAACTGAGAGTGTGTTAAAGAGTTTAATTCAAGATCGGAGTTTAGAAGATCTCTGGTGTGACCTTACATACATACAAACACCAGCAATCCTTTATGAAAAGTTTAATGCCGCTGGTGCTTCAAAACCTCACCTTTAGATGGAGTTTGGGTACAACATTAGCAAAAGCATTTTTTAACAAAAAAATCTGCAAATCAACATACTTTGGAGTTTCTTACCTGTTATAAGAAAACCCATCTTTGTTTGGAATTATACTACTAACAAGGGGGTAGGAGGTTGGTATAATTATTAAGGTGTTTTTCTTACTGACACAAGGTACAGGGTTTGATTCTTACATGCGGTAATTGGCTAGACTTAAAATGACCCACAAAAGCAGTTAGCCTAGTACTGATATATAAAGCTATAAGAGAGGGGTCCAGAGTAAGGCTAGACAACCGTTGCAACATCAGGTTTCTAAAATGATGAGAAAAGTCACTATATATGGTTGTTTGACATCTTCTGATTGATGACCATGGCAGATTCAAAGCACATGGAGCATCAGGAAGCATGAATGCTGCCAAAAGAGTGCACAGAATTTAATGACTGATCCTTTGTATGGAAGCACACAGGTGCACTCTGAGCCAAGCAAAGAGGAATGTCATACTGCTTGGTAGCCACAGGAGAGAGATCATGAAGATGACTATATAGAGAAATCCATGAATGATCCATATATGTGATGCCCATCAGTAACCCCTCCTGTTATAAGCGAATGATCCATATATGTGATGCCCATCAGTAACCCCTCCTGTTATAAGCGAATGATCCATATATGTGATGCACATCAGTAACCCCTCCTGTTATAAGCGAATGATCCATATATGTGATGCCCATCAGTAACCCCTCCTGTTATAAGCGAATGATCCATATATGTGATACCCATCAGTAACCCCTCCTGTTATAAGCTGAGGCTACTGGAAGGCATCCCCCCATTGAAAGGGATGAACTTTGCATGTTGATTTGTGGTGATAGCACCATACAGGATGAAAGAGACTGTACTAATAGTTTCACATTTGCCAGATATTACTGTTCTCTAATTTGTAGTAAAAACATAAAACCCAGATTTTATTGCATTTGCTGGCAGGTTGCAATACTTATTCATATGAAACTTTGGGTTGATCTTAACCACAAAAATTTGAGCAACTTGTGTAAAAGAACAAAGAACAAATACAACACATTAGGACATTAGATAGACAACCAGGAAGAAAACTCCAAAAGAATAATTGTCAAAACTTTAATAAAAAGACATATAGCATATTCATCTGTATTGCATAAGGACTTTATCAGAGCAATACAAGTAAAACAAGCAGGCATTTATAGACTGAAGCATATATCACATGGTCATTTTGAACAAGCAGATTGTAAAGTGTAAGTGCAGAAAAAAATTAACTTATCAACGTATTAATGTGTTATTGTTTACAAATGTATTATTTATTATTTGTCCTGTTTATATTTTATTTAATATTACTTACCCACTGCATATATCTAGCTCTGTTAGCTCTGTTTAATTTTTCTGTACTTGCAGTTTAAAATCTGCTAGTTCCAACTGTTTGTTTTACTTGCATTGATCTTATAAAGTCCACATGCAGTATGGGCAAGAGCACTAAACATCTTTTTATTACATTTGTGACATTTTTCCTATGTAGTTTTATCTGGTTGTCGACTTAGTGCCCTAGAGTTTTGTATGGGTTCTTGGATCTTGCATAAATGAGGGTGAAATCTGAGTTCTGCAATCATGGAAGCTTTCTCATCGTCTGTAAGCAGGAGATGTAGATCACCTGACTTAGTGCACTTCCAAGGAGAAGATTGTGGTATCTACAATAACAGGAAGGACGCAGTAATAGCATACATCCCAAACTCTTCAGAAGATCTGTTGTGGGCAGCTGTCTAAATGAGGAGGATGTCTTAGTTGGTAATATCATACACCACTATGTTGCAGTATGTAGTGCTGCTGTCTTTCAACTTTATAGTTCAAGGCTTGATCCTGAAATCTCATAAAAAACCTGAGTGACAGTTTCAGTTTTCCTCGTGTCTTTAAAGGTTTCTGTTTCTGCTCTACTTCCCTGTCTCTCTCAGCTGTAAAAGACAGACTTGTTAGATTAATAGGTTGCAGTATAACATGTTCCATTAGTTTTTGTAGCTACCCAAGTTTGTTCTCCATTTCTCTTCCTTTGTCATTTATAGTACCTTACAGGTTCATAGGATTTTAATTAAGCTTACAATCAAATTAGACCATTACAAAGCTTATCCATGCCACCTAATACTGTGGGCGGCTAACAATGTCCCATGCTAAGCAATCTTTCTTCATGTATCCCTGGTGAAAATTTGTGATCACCCATCCAGTCATTAAGACTTGTTTTTAATGGTTACTAAAGAAGTAAGGTATTTGACAGATGAGGGCAACCTTTTCTGTAAACAGGATATATACTGGGTTAGGTATCTGTCCTGTCACTCAGTGTTGTTGACATGGTAATACAGGTTTAGATATCTAGAATGGGTGTTTACTTTACTGGTTTTGTTTAAGTGAATGATTTCAAGGAGTGCTGGGTCATTCGTAGCACCGGAGGCTAAAGCAGAGAACTCCTCTCAGGAGTCTATATTATAACAAGTTGAGTAGCAGAGCTTTTAGTCTCCTAGAGTAACTAAGAATACTGAGGCCGGAGATCTTTTTGGTGATGAATCATTAAGGCCTTTCAAGCTGGTTTAGGCACTTATCTAGGTATTTACTTACATATTTATTATTTATTTATTAAATTACATGTGCAATGTACATGCCAAAGGGTGCATTACATTCAGTTTTGGGCTTGATAAGTGAGATACCACAAAGGAAAAGGTGTGCAAGATAGAAAGATTGTCTAACCACCAAAGAGATGTGGTGGTGAAAGGAGAGTCTGTTATTAACATACATGCCCATGTCTAATAAATGTGTCAGATTTAAGTGGAATGTTATCTACAAGGTAAAGAGTAGTGATGCTAGACTGACTGAAGGTAGCTACACTGCATGTCTTGGCATTGACGATAAGCCCATAATTAATACATTAAACATCTGTTTGTCCAAAGATGGAGAATTTCAGTACTGGAATATGATTTGAGAATCACAAACAGTTCTGAGGCTTAGTTAACTACAGTCACTTGATATCAGCTTTGATTTGACATAAATATATGCTACAGAGGTGGCAACTCAGGACAAAGCCACATGGGACATCACTGGTGAATTTTTTCTGCCTAAACTAATACCCTCGACCTCAATGGTATGTTCCAGACAACCAGTTTCCAAACCAACAAACTATGTATGGATTAATGTTGAGCTTGGAGAATTTGTAAAGAAAGCCTTATTAAATCAGTGATGATGAATCGTGAAGGAACCTTGGATACAAGTCCAAAACTGGCTTATTTCTAAGTGCTGTTAATTAATTTTGTATTTCAACATTCACTAAGCAATTAGAATTGAGCATTGCATTTCTTTTTGTTAGTAAAACCACTCACATAAATGGAAATTTACTTTAATGAAAAATACACGCAAAGCTTTAAAATTTAGTTTAATTTAGTTTAGTTTGTTTACCAGGGTAAAACATTGATCACTATAGACCATTTGCAGGCACTGCCCTGGTGAAGAGATTCACAATAAAAGAAAACAGAACAAATTTACAAACATAGAATAATCACGGAAGGTAGAAATTCCCATAGACAATTGATACAATGTATAAATAACATTAGCTGAGTAGAGTTACAATCAAATATATGTCACAGATTGATAAGACAGATTCCAAAGGACTTGCTCCTACTAAGGCCTATTTATAAAGGCTGGGAATGTGGCTCCCAGTGAAAGCCTATTTTGTAGAGTGGCCTTACACCAGAGCAAATCATTTACACTGAGAGCAAGTCTTTTGGAATTGAAACAGGCTTGCGCTGGAGTAAGCCGGGTGGTGCTGCGGTAGCGTTGTCGACTCACAGTAAGATGCTGTCCGGTTCAATTCTCAGCTAGAGTGACTTCTGCGTGGAGACATGCGTGAATGGGTGTGCCTTTGTTGAAGGTTGTGCGTCATGGCTGGTAACTCGGCACGTAATAGCGGACCGGAGTTCCGTTGTGGCGACCCCTAACCGGGAAAAGCCGAAAGACACAAACAAACTGACAGATAGTCTTTTTGCATCTGGACCATTGTGTGTGACTGCAAACTAAAATTAGAAATTGTGTAACATGACATGCTTACAGTCTGGTGAAGTGTTGTTTGGTAATAGTGCATATTGTAATATTAATAAAATTCTTTCATTTTTAGAAGATACACTGGTTTTTCACTATCATTTTATTTTCTTTTATTATGAGTGATTGTGAGTTATTTTAACCTTAATTTGAGATTACTATGGCCAGCAATTTTATTTCAGTATATTTTTTTCAGACAACTGAATTCTTGATGTTCATTTTATAGAACCTAATTTGCAAATGGCTTATACTGCCTCAACCAAAAAATCACCAGTGGGGTACATTTTCATGCATTACCTTTAATTGCAGTATAGAAACATCTCATGCACTGAATATGCAGTTTAATTAAATGTTTTAATACAGTCTATTCAGATCAACATCACTGTCGTATTCTAATTAAAAGCTGAGCATTGGATTTGCAGAGGAAGGAAAGATCATAATTCACTGAGCAAAGAACAGAATGTCCAAAAATATGCAGAGTTGATAATAGTCAGTGTTTTTGAAAACAGTGTATAAGGGACACAGGTGCACTGACTTGCATTGATTTGTTAAGCAGCCTTGTAATATGTGTAAAACATTTCACATAGGGAAGAGGGTAATGGCAATTCTATCTAAATGAGAACTGCTGAACCAATAATGTATATTAACTAATAAATTCATTTTTCATGCAGTTATTTTTAAGAATTCAGTCAGATAGACTAATGGGGGATTTTTATTATCATTTTGTGTGTTTGCTTGTGTGTGTGTGTGTGTGTGTGTGTGTGTGTGTGTGTGTGTGTGTGTGTGTGTGTGTGTGTGTTAATCCAAAGAATATCATCTGCAAAACATGATGTCTAAAACATAGGTAACTGTAGGCATTTATTTAAATAATACATGTTAATGTTCTTTGAAATATTATATCACCTCCTGAGGATTTCCCCAGAACTAAACACATGCCTAAAATATACCCATTCAGCTTAAATTCAGAAGAGCATATTCTGTACTATTCACTGGAAATAGTATACAATTGTCATACAAATAGCACTGTCATAATTTACATATCTGTTTTTGTATAGACTATTTTAGATGACAATTCTAAATTAAGTCCCAGCTTATTGGAAGACATTAACTCTGCCTTTGTTCAGAAGTTAGCTTGGTAGTCTGGATTCCCAAATTGTTTAATTATTTTGTTGCAAGTTTTACATTTCAGGATGTGTGGTCTGTCCAATTCACTTTGGTACTAAACAGATGCTTGAGATATGATAAATCACAGTTCATTTGACATAAATCAGAGTGTGTGTGTGTGTGTGTGTGTGTGTGTGTGTGTGTGTGTGTGTGTGTGTGTGTGTGTGTGTGTGTGAGAGAGACAGAAAGAAAACCTTACATGGTGGCTAGTATTTATATGGGGTAAACACAGAGCCATAGGAAGGGTGTGGTAGAGAGAGTGCCTATCCTGAGTGCCAACCTTTTAAGGGGAACGAAACAGGCTTATAGTTTACAAGTCACTATACTGGTTTTTCTTTCAAATGTAGCAATGAGTTACTAGGTTGCTTAAATTGTTCTTTAATAACTTGTTGGTACCTTAAAAAAGTATGATATCAAAAAAGTATGTTATCATTAAACAATGTAGATTTTGATCACTTATATACAACATTATAGGGGACTACAAATGGATGTGTTAACTGGGACAACAAACCCCAGTTCTTTACACAGAATAAATCATATTATTTACAGGTTGGCAATTAGTGAAATATTTGACTCTGATAATTGTGCTATCAAACAGATAATGCCCATGAATGCACTAACTGGATTTTAATGAAGAAATTATGTTTAAAGCATGCCCTTTTCCAAGAGAAAGTAGCAGATACAAATTCTAGTTCTACTGCTGACAGTTACCATGATACCCATTTGCATGTATGATGTATTGTGATATAGATATCATAATGAACAGGTTAAAGACTGTCACAAATACATTGACCTTTAAATAAATAATTGCACTAGAAAATAAGGCATCAGCTACAATTCATGCATGGCATGTTTCAGTATATGTTATGAAATGTTGGCAGTCTGAAGGTGAGTGACACAACCAATACTTCGATGCTGCATCCACAGCTATAGGGCGGAACATCTGTAGAAGCAGTTAGGACTATAAATAGATCCTAAAGGGGAAAAAATGACAAAGATATCTAACATACACCATGAAATTATGTTGCTATCTATTTTGTCTCTTGGTTGCTTAACTTTTTCCCCCACAACAATTAGGGTTGCCACCTTTTCAAATGGCCAAAGTGGGACATTCTCTGGACAATCCTCAGATTTTACAGGCCGACACATACCCATAGTCAGTACAATGGATAGAACTTAACTTGTTTGCCTAAATAAAAGCATATTCTTGTAGCATTTTAGTTGCTTATTTTGTTTCTTATAACATTTAGGTATTTTAGATACAGAATAACTGTTTTATGCAACTATTACATAAAATATAGGAAATCATTTTGTCCTAAAATCTCAGGACATTTGCCATTTTTTTAATTTTTTGTCAGGACACAACTGTCCAAAGAGGTACTGTCCCTTGCAAAATGGGACAGGTGGTAACCCTAACAACAATGCAATCGATATACTTTATGTATGAATATACACAGCTTTGTGTCTTCACTCTCATATGCATTGCAGCTTCCAAACAACAATTCAGCAAAACTGATGTACTTTCTTGAACCATGTCAGACCATGGCTTGTTAATTTCTCATGTTAAGAAAAATGTTTTCTGTAATGACAAAGATACTGTGTTCTTTATCTTTTCCACTACTAGCGAGATGCACAGCTTTTTTTAGTCCGGAATATTCCTTCATAACTAGCACGAATTTGTAAAGGGAAATGTTTTATAATATTTAGTTCAGTTGTCACAGATTAAAAGAAAATCTTTCAATGAGACATATGTCTTTTCTAGTCCCTGTAATCCCTTTGGCACTTACAGGAAATAGATATGTGAACAAAAACACCAGTCACCATTTCCCTTCCCTAAACGTCTACCAGGTAATGGTGGTATGTAACGTTAAAAGAGAAGAAATTATATAACAGCCCACATATTTTAAAGAAACAAGTGCTTAAAATTTATGAAATCTATCATTGATTTCACTAGTTATAATAACTCACTACCAAATGTTTCAACAGCTGTCAAAAAACAGTGACTGTCTAATGTGGATTAGTAAAACTGAGTCAGTAATATTATGATTGCATGTTGTCTGGCTTTAGTGTCTGAACAAAGCTCCAAATAAGTCTCCAAAGTTGGTGAGGATGTCATGGTAACCTGTGTAAAAATTAGTATGTTTTCGAAATTAAAGTCTTTAATAAGTTTAATCATTTGGCAAATATTTCATTCTTCTCCACACTTAGACACTCAGCACGAGGCTGCAACCAGGAATCCTACATGTATACTATATCGTACTTTTGTTTTAAATTACGAGATGTACTAAACGATAAAATAAAATGGCTGGTATGCTTATGCCATTCTTTTTTTGATTATAAATATCGATAAACATCCTTTCTTCAGAATGCCAGGATAGCTAGAAAGGTACTTCGAGGCAGATGGAGAGAGGTTATAGTTTGGAATTTGATGTAATCGACCAACAATTCTGACTATGCCTGTTACTCAGCTCTTATCAAAATCTAAGAGATGCCTCTTTCCACAAATATACTTCACAGCCCCTGTGATAATTCCACCTACTGCAGTATGAAGATACTTTTGTTGATTTTTCAAAAGGAGTACTGTAGTAACACAAATCTGTTTTGCCCCTTACAAAATGCCCTTCAGTTAGTGATATAATTTTAAAGATTTCGTCTGTTTTTGTCTTTTAAAGAAATCTAAGTGAATCATGAAAACAACTGCAAGTCTTTTTAATGAGTTTGAAAATGAAATAACATAGCAGTCCATGAAATAAAGATGTAACATTGTATGCAACATATGATTTTCCTTCATTTTAGCAAAACAATAGGAAAACTATTGTTTTGGCAAGTCAGAGAGTGCTTCTATTAGTATACTGACCTTTTTTCACATAAAGGGTAATTGCAGGTGCTAATCCTGTTGTCATATACAATGTATATTAAGCTGTTTGCCCCAATGTGATAGATACAAGAAGCCCTGTTGTTAGAGTAGTCTGCTTTCCTATGAAATAAAAAAGCCAATCAAATAAGCAGATGGAGTTATACATTAATGAAAAAGGACATTGGTTTGTTTAAGCCTTCTTGGTGAACCAACATCATGTGTTTAGATTTGAATATTGGTATGGTAAATGTGACACGTTCTGTTTGTATGATATTTCCTTTTTCAATTGTTTTTTAAAGTTAAATTGTAGTTTTATTGTGAGATTTAAAAACAACTATTTAATCACTCAGGAAAATGTTTTACTTCAACATTCAAGGTTTTCACTTTAAAAGTTCTTCCATGCAGTATATCAATGTTAAGAGTTATGCTCTGACCTGCATTTTCCAGTCCGTTGCTTTTCAAAGCAAACCACAGTCTGTATTATAGGGAGAATGGAGCCGATGATCCTGAGTTCACTGTATAAGGCTCATACTAATAGTGTTTTATGCCGTTGTAGAATCCAAACTAACAACATGAAGCTGCAACAGAGAAGGAATAGAATTATCAGACTCATATAGCTTACTGAAACTAGACTGTGCCTTACATCATTAAACTGCAAATTGTATTGCTTGAGGCTAGGAATGAAATTGTTCAGGCAGTTACAGTGACAGATTGTGGGCAGGCAGTTGTTCTGATATGAATGAACTTCCAATGATGCTTTATATTTGTAAGTCAAAATTTGTGGGTAAAACGCTACAATAGTGACTGAACTTGATAAGGTGTTATAAACTGATCTGTCATTGAAATGAAAATGGCTCATGGAATCCATGCTTATGATAAAGCTGACAAAATAACTACAGCTTCTTAGTTTTATATATATACTCTGTTATAGTAGCATTGCAGGGTGACTGCATCAGTACTGACCCAATGGGTACGTAAGAAGCAGTGCAGCTATAGATCTCTTCCAACTTTAACATGAATTTCATGCTGAGAATCTGAAAATGCTTTACTACTACACATTGGACGTGAAAATGTATTATCTAGAATGCCTTTATCCTGCAATTGTTTTTGCACTTCTCCATAACAAATGATTGCCTAAAGTATGGTAGAGTGTGTCACACTTCCTTTCAAATAAACAAAAAGAAGAACTAGGAGGGCTGCCACTGCCTTAGGCTAAGGAAAGGAGCCGGGAATGTTATGAGCTCTCAAGATCCATTGTCTAAGGAAAGGAGCCGGGAATGTTATGAGGTCTCAAGATCCATTGTCTAAGGAAAGAAGCCGGGAATGTTATGAGGTCTCAAGATCCATTGTCTAAGGAAAGGAGCCGGGAATGTTATGAGGTCTCAAGATCCATTGTCTAAGGAAAGGAGCCAGGAATGTTATGAGGTCTCAAGATCCATTGTCTAAGGAAAGGAGCCGAGAATGTTATGAGCTCTCAAGATTTTGGTAGTAGTTTGTTCAGCTGATAGCAATTCTATGTAATTTTGAAGAAGAAAATGAGAAAGGACATGTCAAAACAAAATAATCATGATTACTGGCTTGAAGAAGGAAACTGCTGCAGTTTGTTCTGCAATCAGTTTTTATTTTACCTCCTGAAGGAAAAGGTGGTGTTTAAAAGGAAGACGATATAGCCCTCATTTTTGCAACCTATTTTTGGCTCTTCACAGGTGACTATCACCTGCATCATTTCCTTTCCTTATTTGTTACGTCAACTGAACCCAACATAGCCTCACCTGAGGTATACATGACATATGTCCAGAGACAGTTACAAATTAAGGACCTTGGAGCAGCATCATTGTGTTACCAGTGAGTATTTTATAACTTCCCCCATACCTGTGTGCATCTAGTATCACTGCATGGGTCAGATGCTTAATGGGAATCAGTAATGACTCAACCCTCACTTCCAGAAGGGATTGATGTCAGCAGAACCCTCTACCTCATCCTCAGAAAGCACCTTGCTGTTGTTTCTCTGATCTCTGCCACAGAAATCAAACCAAATTCAGAGTGCCAAGCACATGCACATGCACATCTCTCTTTAACAGCATGGAAACACCTATCCTCTCCTGCCAGTCCATGGCTTTCTGATCTACCAATCAAACCATGGTCAGGCCTTCATCCTTGTATGCCATGGTGCTGGTTGCCTCCTGTATGTTGTAATGTAGTACTAAATTTTCAAAACTGATTCAAATATAATGTTTATTGGGCAGTTAATGTTGATGTAAATGTTAATGTTGCATGGTATTTCTATTATCAAAATTAGTATGTAGGAAAAAGTGAACAAAAGCAATATAAATATACCTATTTTGAAATAAGCACATTGTACCAAAACTTACAACTATTAAACATTAATAATCAGACACCTTTGCAATGTTATTATAGTCCTCTTTTAGTATTTCAAAGCATTCGGTTAAGCTTGTCAATCTTAATAAACCAAGACATAAATGACCTTCAGTCTTGAACTGAACAGCTCTGCGATGGAACTTAAAAGTGTCAGAAAGCACTTTCATTAGAAATGAGGGAATGAAGAAGTTATTTCATCTTATTTCCAGCATCATTATAATAGAAGAAATAGAGGTTTATTAGTATAGAAGCCACTGTCAATAACTGTGTATCATTTAATCAACACAGTTATGCAAAGTAAATGGTAATTTTATTTATTTATTTATTTATTTATGTATGTGTTTGTTTATTTAGTTAATGACATTTGATTACCAGGAAAGTCTGACTGGGTAGAAACCCATTTTCAGTGAAGGCCCAGGGAGAAAAGCTCCAAATTATTACAAAACATTTTAAGCACAATAATTTTCCAATCTTCAAAAATAAAACAAAAAATATCTGCAGTTTTAATAGTTATAAGAAATTAGACGTAACATAAAAACATTGGTTACAAATTGATACAAGGTATATGACAATCATTTCATCTTTAGAGAAGTTTTAGACAGTTTGTAGAGAAATTAAAAGTAAGTTAGTTTAATGCAAATAGGAATTGCAATATAAAGTGAGGGAAAAACAGGCTGATGGTATATTTAGAGAGAAAGTCAGGGAAGAGAATTTGATAGCAGTAAGGAAGTAAGTGAAGAAGGGAGAGTAAGGAGGTATAAGGAATGAAGAGGTACCTGTTCACATTTAGGGATATAGTTTATCCTGGTTTTGTGTAAGAGCAGAGTAGCAGTAATAGGCTGCAAAGTCAAGGGCAGCAAAGGGCAAGTCACCACACCCCGGACTTATATAGTCTAACTCTGAGGTCACACAAATTATGCTGAAGGTGAAAAGTAGAGAAAGCATAAACCTGTTTCCTCTTCTCAGACACTAGTGAACCACAAGGAAGGTGCAATCAGTAACCTATCGAGTGTGTATTTATTGAAAGTTAAATAACAGAAAACATTCTTCATGATTTGATGCTAAAATGCCCAACAAGGCAGGATGTGACGGAGTATAGATTTTTGTATACTGAGAGTCACCGTTTAGTTTATCTGATAAAAAAAGCCTGCTCCCATAGAAACTTCCTAGCTTTCATTGTAGTGCAACCAGAGACCTGATTTATTTACCAGAAGATGGTTTGGGGATAGAGTTCATAATGAATACACTCTATTCTGTCATAAGAAATAATTATAGTTCAATCATTTTGTTGCCAGCAAAAGGTGATTCCTCCAACTGAACCTAATTAGCACTAAATAAAACTGGAAAAAAAATGTTGTCACCGCAAAAACATTTACAATAGAAACAAATAAATATTCTAGACAACTAGACTGCTAAAAGTAGAATCATTGTAGATTGTTTGGCGCATAGATACTTGCAGTGGTTAAGGGAAGAGATTGTATAAGAGAAAAGTATAATGTGGGGTAAAAAACTCTCATATTTCCACAATATTAATTTTCTTATCTAAGGCAGCAATACTTGCTTACTTATGTAATCTCTGTAAATAGTCTGTTTGTAATATGTAATGCTGGTATTATGTAATGCTGTATCTGCTTACCCTTGGAGCTTTTCTCCCCGGGCCTCTGCTGAAAATGGACATGCATCCAGTCGGACTATCCCGGTCAACAAATGTAAAATAAAAATAAAAAATAAAATGTGTTGATTTTAACACTTTCTGCAGCATAAATTGTAAAATGGTAGTATATGTATTAATTCCTTTCAACAGCTTGTGATAATATTCGGCATTTGCTTTTAAATGCTTTAATAAAAATAGAACTTCACATAAGCTTTTTTGTTAGCTGATATATTGTGACACTTTTCATTCCTTAAGTGTTTATGCACAGAGAGGTACGCCTATTTTGCATGTGCCTTACGAAAACTATCATTGTCCTGGTCCACTTCAATAAGCACACAACACTGAATGACATTTGACGACCTTTATTAAACTTCCATAAACATGACTGTTAACCAATAATTATACATTTCAACCAAAACATGACACAGCTGATAATAGCATCCATGAAAGAAAACATAAAATAACCATAAGGGCAGCGTAACCACTCACCTTCAATTTACTGAATTACACCATCATCCAAATAAGCAGCTCTGTTTGCTTATTTACTTATCCAACAGAGCAACTGCTCACTTTCCTTCCTAACTTATTGAATTGCACATCCAACACCAGAGGGGGAACAGAAGAGGGCAAGCCTGCCCCTCTTATCTGCCCACCAGCCTGACCAGGCTGTTCCACCTCTCTCTGACCAAACTTCCAGCAATCTAACCACCATTAAGGCAGTTGGTCAAACATCATTCGGTGTACTCCTCCCTAACCAGACTGGATCCAAATCATTACCTCCTAACCCTATACATACTGTCATAAACAGCCAAGAACCTAACAGAAAACAAACCACTGACCCCTCACCTATGCTAAGGTAGCAAACCATAACCTCATCACCTATCATAACTACTGTCATGATGTAATTAAACCATACCACCCAACCACAGGAAGCCTCACAATGATACCAAGAGCCTTACCATCCACTTGACACACTACTAAACCCACCACCACTGAAGCCATGCTGAGGCAAATGCATACCACCATGCCACATTGCAACCCCATAGTACCACCCAAGAAAAGCTGTCCAATGAATGTGAAACCCCTCTTAAGTCACTTCTAAATACCATTTAATAAAATGCTACCATCACACCAGCTACCCATTATAAACATTAAGAGAATAAACCACCATCATGGCCGGTAGCAGTACAACCACAAAAACACCACCATCATGGCCGGCATCACAAACAATAGACCAATTCAAGCAAAACTAACCAACACAACATACCAAACTATAGAATGTCCAATGCCATTATGTCACTTAATGTCCATGACATGCTATTACCATCCAGAATATAGTGAATCAACCCAGCCCAGTCTATCCTGAAACTGCAGTAACTCAAAGCTAAATCATCCCATCAAACATCCCATCTAGCCCATAAGGCTGAAGCAATGCAACTTGCTAATCCCCTACCCCTGATGTCTGCAGTAATATCTGTCTCATTCCAAGAAGACTCCCGCTACCCATAAAACAGTGTAACATTTTACACTGATGCTCCTCATACAAGATAAAACCAAAACAAGACATTACCTTGTGCCTGCAGGGTAGAAAATCACAACAAACCAACAACTCAATATTCGCTGCACTGCTGGCAACCCGTGACCTTCTGTTGTACTGCTCCATCAGCCAAAACCTCCTCAGGTTCTTCGATCACCTGTCAAGTCCACATTTTTTCAGTCTACCAAGTAAATATCAACTCTGCATGTCCAAATCTGCAGTCAGTGTGATCTTTAAAAGAAAAGACTGTAAATACTCCACACACGCATAAACCAAATTCTTAAAGACCATTATACACCCCCGAAGGCATGTCTCATTTATCAACTGCATAAAATGCAGACATTACTAGATGAACACCCCTGAAAATTAAATGTCCTACCAATGATCCCATCAAATTATGTCCCAACTCCCTTAGTAACAGAACAACATATACCCCTGCGAAATAAAACAAGGTGTTATGTTATAGCTAAAATTATCACTCTTCTACCAACACGGGAGGACCAAAGAAAATTAAAACCAGCCACTTACAAAATCAGAGATACAAATGCCCCTTAAAGCTCCGCCTCTATGCACTTAAGATAAGGACAACATTTACCCTAACCCTTTTTAACAACGAGCAACATGTGCTGCACTCTGGATTGTGAAACTCACTTACCTGAATATGGCTAGGTTATGAAAAACCTTAGACTATAATTCTGAAAACCACTCCCGAGAGCAGAATAATAAACTTATCATACTGTGTACCACGCCTCACCTAATATTCCCCCCGCAGCCTACCCTATCTTCCCCATGAATTGCAGGACTACACCAGCTTAATAGCCTTAATCTACTACTTCTTCTCAGCCTCTCCCTTAAAGCCAAAACTATGCCTTGCTTATGCCTTCTAATGTCCCAGACAACAACAAAGCACCCAATTCCAGAAATAGCCCAAAAGCACCCACCCGCATACTTGCAATGCTTCCTGAAACCCAATCTACAAATAACTGAGTAGAGAAGGATCACCTGCGACCTCATTGTATGCCACTCCAGCCACCAGAATATCCATCCAGCAGAATCCATTACCCAACAGCTCTGCTTCCTTCAGGCCACTGACATTGTACCATTTATAACCTCACCACATGCAGCTCAAGCATTCAAACCCCTCTACAGTGACATCCGTCATCTAAAATAAACCCCTTCCTTCAGACCTTGAGCTGATACAACTCTGTCTTGGCAGCCTCTGTGACCTCCTTGCATAACACGTCAATCACGCAATTACCTAAATAACTTTTTTTTTTCTTTCCCCCTTCTCCCCCCTCTTTCCTTTATCTGCCCATATTGCCACCAGAGGAGAAAAAGAATGGTGCTCCTCTAAGGTATTCTGCACCCCAATATATCACAAAGTGTGCCAACCCTCCAACCTGCCTCAATACCGTAATGAAGAAATAAGGCCTTCTCAAGTATAACCACCCACTCAGAAATGAATGCAACCACGGGTTTGCAATGGCACAGGCATACCCAACAATTGATGGGGGAAGAGGGTGAGGAAGGATAATAAAATAGAAAAGATTTAAATATTTTGTTTTAAAACTTAAAAGTTACTATAATTTTTATTTTTATTATTTATTTTTTTATTTTACATTTGTTGACCGGGCTAGTCTAGCTGGATATATTTCCATTTTCAGTAGAGGCCCATGGAGAAAAGCTCCACACAAGAATACAACAATAAAACAAGTTAGTAAAAAACTAATTAATTGATAAACTCAAAAGAAAGAGAGAAATAGACAAGCCATACAATTGTATAATGACAAAATACAAAGTCAATTAGAGAGGATATAAATTTGGAAAAAGAAAATAAAAAGCATATTAAAATATAGAGAGAGATTAGGGTACAAAGGACAAAAGGAAGAGGGAGTGTCACACAAGTTAGAAGAAAGGAAAAGGAGGTAAGGCAGTAGGTAGGGGAAAAAATGAGACAGAGAAGGCAAAGAGAAGAGGGGGAAGAGAAAGAAAGGAGAAGGTTAGAGAGAGGAAAGAAGTTCAAGGGTCAAAGGATAAAAGGTATTAGCTAGACTGACTAAGATAAACATAGTAGTAGGTGAAAAGAGGGAGATAAGGAGAGGAGAAGTTAGTCTGGTCTACTACAAGAACAAAGCCAGTGGTTTTGGAAGTGTAGTTTAAGTTTTTGTTTGAAGAGGGGTAAGGAAGTAATCTGTGTAATTTCCCTAGGTAAGAGATTCCAAATTCTACCTACATAATTAGTGAATAAGAAGTCGCCAGCTGAGTTGTTAGACTTAATAGAACTGGCCAAGAGTTTACAGGAGGATCGAAGGGAGGTAAGATTGCTGTAGGGGACTAAGAGTTGTGAGAGTATAGGGGTGTTATCAGGTTGGTATAGTATTTTGTGGGCAATAGTGAGTTGTGCGGTCGTAAGGCAGTTTTGTAGTTCAAGCCAGCCTAGAAGTTTCAAGTTATGGCAGTGATGGGTTCTGAAAGGGTTACTTGTGGCGAAGCGGGCAATGTTATTATAGCAGGTAGCTAGTTTGTTTAGGTTAGTTTTCTTAAGGTTGGTTAAGATTGGTGAGGCATAAAAGAGAGTGGATAATAGATGGGAGTGGGCAATAGTAGCTCTGGTAGTTGGGGTTAAAAAAGGTTTAATACGGTATAAGGATCCTATTTTTCTGTTAACTGATTTGATGGTGATGTTGATGTGTTGATCAAAAGTGAGATTGTTATCGATGGTTATACCTAACAGTTTAGTTGTGGAGTCAGGAGAGATGACAGTGGCGTTGTTAGACAAGATGGTGAAGTTTGGTGAAGAGGTTCGAGTGGTAGGGGAGAAGAGGAGAAGTTTGTTTTTTTTAGCGTTCAGAAGGAGGTACCGTCGAGTAAACCATGTTTCTACTGTATTAAAATATTTTGAGTTAGAGACATTAAATCTGAGGAGGAGGAAGCTGAACATATGATGGTAGAGTCGTCAGCGTATTGAATACAGGTAGCTCGAGGGATTACAGTGTGAAGATCATTAATATAGAGGGAGAAAAGGAGTGGACCAAGAATAGAGCCTTGAGGGACTCCGATGGAGATGGGCAGTAATGAAGAGATGTGGTTATCCCAAAGAACGGCTTGCTGTCTGTTACTCAGATAAGAACTAAACCATTTAATGGCAAGGTTATCAAATGAAAGGGATTCAAGGATGTGGATTAAGGAAGAGTGATTGACCATGTCGAAGGCTTTGGAGAGGTCAATGAATAGAGCAGAAGAGAGAAGGTTATTGTTACGATTCTTATTGATGGTGTCTACAAAGGACAGAAGGGCAGTGGTGGTGCTGTGATGAGGTCTAAAGCCGTGTTGACAATTAGCTACTATGTTGTGTAAAGAGAGATACTGTACAAGTTGCTGATGAATACATTTCTCCATGATTTTTCCTAGGGGAGACAGAAGAGCAATTGGTCTGAAGTTAGAGTAGTCAATACAGTTACCACCTTTGTGTAGCGGGATAATATGAGAGACCTTCCAGATATCAGGGATGGTTCCCTCTTGGATTGTCCTATTAATGAGTATAGATATTGGGTAAGCAATTTCTTTGGCAGCCTTTTGAAGATAAAGAGAAGGGAGTTTGTCAGCAGAGGGGGTACAAGGTTTCAGTTTGTGAATTAGTTTGTAGATGAAGGAGGTAGGGATAGGTTGTAGAGAAAAGTTGTAGGAAGAATCTACTAGATTATTAGGGGGATAGAAATTGTTGGTGTTCAGTTGTCTCGCAAGAGAATTAATAGTTTCAGAGAAGAAAGAGTTAAAGGCATTTGCAGTTAGGAGAGGGTGTCAGGGTCAGCATCAAGGGGGGAGGGAGTTTTGGTTGTTCCTGGTGAAAGAAGTCTGTTGACTGATGACCAGAATTGCTTAAGCTTATTGAAATTTGTTTCTTGAAGTTCACAGTAGTATTTTCTTTTATCAGTGATTATAGCTTTTTTGGTAAGATTCCTAAACTGGGAGAAGTAGAGAAAATCAGAGCTGTTTCTATGGCGTCTCCATCTGGCCCAGACCTTATTTCTAGAGAGCATTAGTTTTTTAGTTTCAAGAGAGAGCCAAGGGGCTGTATTAGCTTTCATTCTAATGCTACGCTCTGGAGCATGTTTGTCAAGAATAGCCAGGAAAGTGGAGTTAAAGAATGATACTGCATCTGTAAGTGGAAGTGATTTTAAAGGGGTTCCAATTACAAGATTTGAGTTCATTTTGAAATAGGTCTATTTTGAAGTGTTTGGTAGAGCATATTTTTCTTGTATTAGGGGTGTTTAGACACTCAGTCTTTTCTCTTGTAATAAAAGTTAAGCAGTGGTCACTGAGGTCATCTGGCAGAGTTCCTACTTTATAAGTAATGTTGACTTTGTTTGTGAGTATCCAGTCTAGGATACTCTCTTTCTTACTGGGCTTATTAAGTCTTGTAGTAGAGGTAATGGATTGGGTGAAAACATTTAGGTTTATGTGAGAGGATGGATTTTCAGCATTAATAGTATTCCAATCAATATTAAAGTCACCGAGAATTATAGTTTCTTGAGGGAAATTGGCTGAAACCCAACTAAGAAAGTCTTCTAAGATGGGTATTTTGTCACCTGGAGGTATGTACATGCAGATGATGTAGAGGGATTTTTTAGGATTAAATAGGAGTTTAGAAATTATGACTTCTACTTTGCTACCATGGGTTGGACAGGCTGGAAGGGTAGAGATATTGAGGTGATTTTTAAATAGAATTGCTACACCACCACCTTTTCGTTTTGATCGGTCAAGTCTAAGTATATTGTAGCCTTGTGGTATAATTTCAGTATCTTTAGTCTTGAAACTGAAATTTATTTAATACTATTCAAATGACCTCAGTCCTCAATAATTCCCCAGATACTACAAATTTTATGAAGACTCGACCAGCATTCCTTCCAAACTCCCACATTCTACGGCAATGGTGAGAACAAGAAAACATGCCAAAGACTCCAAGAAAGCCCACAAATGTAACACTTCCCCAAAACTTTCCCAACTACCCAACCAAGACACAAGAATATTAGCACATTCACTGCAGCATACATGCACAATGCGTTTCCGTGCTTATGAATCTGGCTCATAAGTTGACCAACAAACCAAAAGGTATTCCCCTCCTCAAACTTTAAATGGATGACCCAATGACTCCTGAAATCTTTATATTCTTTATGTGTCACCAATTGTCAATCAGTATTTTCTAACTTCAGTCTGTAATGATTTGCCCCTAATTTGGCCAAATCACAGTGTTATGACAATGAACCAAGCTACAATGCAAAAAATTGCTCCTGTTAACTCAAAATCACCAGAACATATGTGACAGCAGCCCTTGGAAAGGGCAGCAAGTCCGAAACTGCCATGATTAATCTCTTTTTTTTATATACCTCTCAACCTCAACTAATCTGGATACAGCCATGAATAAAATTGGACAAAGGCCCAAAACTAGGGACTATTTAAACATTGCCCTTCCAACTTCAAAAGTTTATAGAATAACAGTTTGTGCATTAGTATAATTTGTCCATGCACTCTATGCAAGTGAATACCCTCTTTGCTCAATTAGACTTCATGGAACATCACAATACCACAAACTGCAAAACCCAAGGGTCGTACCCTCCAGGTCATTGCGAAGATAGTACAAAGATCCCTCACCAAATTATTTCTATTTATTTTATTTTAATGTGTGTGTGTGTGTGTGTGTGTGTGTGTGTGTGTGTGTGTGTGTGTGTGTGTGTGTGTTTGTTTGTGTCTGTGTGTGCCCTTGTGTGAGGAGAAAGGGCTGGCACTGACTAAGCTCCACAATGAGCATGCGAGAAGCCACCACCAGTCAGTGCTGAGGAAATTAGCCCAAAAGTGTCTCAATAACTTCTCCCAAAAGAAACACTACCTTTTCGTTCACTTCTCCATCCTACAGAAAACACCATGTCCAATAAAATGCTACAGACCAAAGTGTATCCACCGGTAGTAAAAACAGAATACCTGGTGGCTGCTTAGATTCTTATTGGCCTCAGTTTTAAAGACAGGTTAAATGTTTCTTTTTTTTAACTAGCCCCACAAAGAATTCATTTAAATATTTAGTATTCTTTACCTACAAGCACTCATTTGCAGAGCAAAAACCATCACCATAGAGCCTGCACAACGCATGCGCAGCAGCAGTCGTGACTCCTCTTCACTAAAGCCCGCAAAAAGCAACTCACCGCTTCAGCCGAGCAAAAACTGCTGCACTGGACTGTTACAATCCAACCACACCAGCCACCCAACTCTCTGCACCCCTCACTCAACCAGGCATCTTCAACCTCCACCTCCGTGATCAACCCCAAGCCACCCTGCAATCCTCTCCAAGTACCCAACAAGCCAAAACACCAACCTCCCCTCCCATAGCCCCACACAATAGGCAAGCAAATCCAAAGTCCCAAAGAGGGAAAAAACTCCAAATATTGCCTCCACAATCCCAAGGCAAAAGTGTGAGAATGCATCCAGCTGCTATCACCTCTGATCACAACCTTCAACAAGCCAGAACCCCCAACTCCACAGAAACCAAACCAAAACATGAGAAATGACACTGCAAGAAACTTTTTTTTTATTAACCAAGAGGCACGCCCGATAGCACGTGGCCCAGCAAAAACTAATTTGCCCGAAAACCACCATTTTATGACACTGGACCAAGCATGAGTCAACATCTGTACATTCTGTGGAATCTGTATGATTGAAAGGTATGTGCAGCACTCGACCATTTTTTTTTGTTTTTTTTTTTTTGCACACTGTTCACGCGAGCATGGTTTCTATGTACTATTCATGCAAGTATACTTAAGAATTGTGGGCTGACACAGGCATTAATCTGTACTGCTGCAAAACAGCTTTCATAAACTGCATCATATTCTAGTCTCACAAGCACCAACCCGCAGATGTAAGCATGAAGTTCAAATATAGTCATCCTTAATGCACTTAGGGTCAGTGATTACAGCATAAACTATGAGGTGAACTGAACCAACAATCTGCACAGTTGAAAGATATACCTGGTCTCGATGTTTTTGTCTTTTTTTTTTTTTTTTTTTTTTAGAATTACACAGCACATGTGCAGCGGCAACCTCCTCCTCCTGTTGACTCACAGACCATGAAAACAGCCATCGCAGCTCCACCAACCCACAAACCACCACTGAAAGAAGCCAAGCAAAGAAAAACATCAATTCCAAAAAAGTACTGTTATGAAGGCAGCTAGCCAGGATTATAGATCAACCAGAGAACTGAGCTGCTGCAGCTCAGGTAACCACCACCCCCCCCCCTCCCCTGCCCAGCAATGAACTTGTGAATTAGGTCACCTTCCCTTATCCAGCCACAAATGAACCCTGCAGGAAAGTTTACTTACCATACAGTTCTTCCTTAATGGCATGGCAACTGCCATGAACCAAGCATACATGTCTGGAAAGGCCTCATCTCTCAAGTCATAGTGCAGGAAAACCAAACATACTCATCACTAATAAATATATCCACATATATACGATATAGTTATATATCTACTACCTATACTACACAGGGGGGATTAAATAAATAAATGAATAAATAAATATATCTGCATATACAATCTAGCCTACATATATGAGCCACCTGCCACCAACCAGGAACCTGAGGCCCACTTGCCCTTCGGGAACACCAGTAGGTCGTCTCGGACATACACTTGCCTTAGCAAGTTCATGCCAAAATGTGACTCCTACCTCACTTACACTTGACAAAACTCTCTAAGCCCCTCCTTACCCTTGCCTCATTTCCTCCTAGACATCCATCCTTTCCATTTAACCCTATCCTCCCCTTACTCTCTTAATTCCTGCTAATCTGTGTATCTAACCCCACTTGAAGATGTCCCAGGACAAAATGGTATGTTCCAATCCTTATTTATAACTAATCAAGAGGACACTACTACTACACATTTCATTATAAGACTCTACTGCCTTGACTTTATTATGCTTTAGTATTTTGAAAACTCACTTGCTAAATTAGACATTTATTTATCTCTTATTCACTCACTCGTTCATGAATTTGTTCATACTTGCATTCATTAATTCAAAGGTCATTAACAATTTGGAAGGCAAACCATTTTTCACACTTCAGTGATAAAAATGCATATAATATCACTAGTACATAGTTTTTGTTATATCCAGTAAACATTCAGCTTTAAAAGTTCTCTGATGTTTATTTTCCTTTGCTAATCCTTTGACTCAGTGAGGTAGAAAGTAGAACTATTTTGTTTCAACAACAGTTGGATTATTTAACATTTCTAGCTCTGTTTTCTTGTCCTCTTCATATTGTACACAAACAGAATCAGAAATAATACTTAAAACTTTAAACTCAAGATAAATGCAGACATTTTGCATTAGCTGTATGTCTTCTTGCCATTCTGTACAAAAGTTATGTCCGCAAACATAAACTATTTATTTCTATATCCCTGATGCAAAAAGAATAAAGGAAGATATCACCTTACAGATATTATGATTTAGCAGTATTTATTTTTGTTTAAAGGATGGCAACATTGTGATCATTGTAGATTATTTGTCACAAGAGTGGGAAAAATGGTAGCACAAATTAGTTGTAACTAAGGTTGGTATATATCTATCTCTCTATCCATCTATCTGTTTATATAGACACACACACACACACACACACACACACACACACACACACACACACACACACACACACAATATATATATATACATATATTTAGAGATATATCCCAGGGCTAAAAATTCAAAGGGGGATATTCCAGGGTGACTCTCTATCACCACTGCTATTCTGCCTTGCCCTTAACACATTAAGCTGTCTACTTAACAGCTTAGGCCATGGCTATAATTTGGCTCCTAGAAAGCAACAAAGTGTAAAGACTTTTTGTCTTCTGTTTGTCAATGATTTAAAACTGTATAGCTCATCAGATAAGGAACCAAAAGCACAACTGCAAGTTGTCAAAACCTCTTCAGATGCTAAAAGAATGCCATTTGGTCTTGATAAATGTGCAAAAGCCACCTTTAAAGCAGGAAAACTACAGCACCAGGAAAACATCTGTTTGCAATAAGAATGTGATATAAAAGAACTTGAATAAGAGGGAGTGTATAAATATTTGGGAATTGATGAAGGATCAACAATAAAACATGAACAGATGCGAATAAAACATAGTAAAGAATACTTTAGAAGACTTATATTAATCCTGAAAACAGCATTGACATCTAGGAACAAAATCCAAGCTATAAACCAATTTGCTCTTCCTGTCATAGCTTACAGTTTTGGAGTGACTGACTGGCCCCAAAACATGTTGGATAGATTAGACAGGAAAACAAGAAAGATGCTTCATGCTCACCAAATGATTTATAAAAATCAGTGCATAACAAGATTATATATTATCCATTCTGAAGGAGGGATGGGCCTCCTTGAAATTGATTACATGTATAGATCTGCAATTGTGGAACTGCACACATATCTGCTGACCTCACAAGACCCATATGTAGTGAAAGTTTTGAAACATGAGGAGAATAAATCTAAAATGACTTCTCTGCTTAATCTAGCAGAAGCATATCAGCATCAAGCAGGAATGGAAATCAAACCAGAAGTAGATAAAAATCAGGCAGCAACTGAATGTGCCAAAAAACAAAAGAAAGAATATAAGGTGAAGGACCAGATGAGATGGTAAGAAATGTGAAAAAATGCATAAATAAAATTGCAAGTATAGAAAACTTCTGGAAGAACCTCGTGTTGATCAGGAATAAACACAGGAATGGTTAAGGAGAGGTGAATTCAAACCAAGAGATGAAAGGTTATTATTGGTGACCCAAGATATTAGGCTGCATATACACTGGTTTTCAAAGTCCATTGAACATGTGGGAAAAACAGACAAATGTAGGTTTTGTAAAATTTAATTGGAAAGAGTTGCATACCTCATTGCTGGTTGTGACATACTAATGGCAGAAGGACTCTACACTGAAAGGCATAATAATGTGGTAAGACTGTTACACTGGGGATTGTGCAAACATTATGGTATTGAAGTGGCTGAAAAACACTGAAAACGTGCTCCACAAAGCATCCTAGAAAATGATGAAATATCACATGGGATCACTCATTATCAACAGTTCAAAAAATAGATGCAAGAAAACTGGATATACATGAAAAGAAGACAAAAGTACCATTGATCATTGAAATCGCTACACCCAGTGACTACAGTGTCTTGCATACAAAGAGACACAAAGTCATGAAATATGAGAGCAACGTTGAAGAAAGAGACTCAGTTCAAATAGTAGTAGGAGCAATGACTCTTATAAAAAGAATCTACAATCATATTTAGATATGTTACCAATACATAGAACCCTGTAAGAATTGCAAAAGGAGTCATTACTGGGCACATTATGGATGCTGCGAAGAGCAGTTCTGGCTGATATCAAACAGTGAAACAATACTAATTTCATGAACTCTAATCTTACTTTGACTAAGGAATGGGGTCTATTCCCATCATGGTATTAGAAAACCAAATGATTTTAAAAAATTAAAAAAAGCCACAACCCCCCCCCCCCCACACACACACACACTCACACACCAACACGTATACACACTTAATATACATGTATAGTTACAGATATGGATGCAGTCCACTTTGCCAAAACTTTTTTATTTTTTCTGACAGAGTGAACTGAAGTGTTATTTTATTGAACATTTGTTTTATTAAACATTGATTTTACAAACAGCTCATTTCTGTACTGACAAAGTTGTTTGAAAAAGTGAAAGTTTTTGGGGTAGTGTTTCTGCCTTATGGTTAGAGTAATGCTTATGTAAGGGCATAGCTTTTTTTATTGAATTCTTTTATTTAAAAATATTACATAGAGCATCGTTAACCATGACCGTACACACCACTGATATTCTTAACTAATATTAGAATTTCCATATTAACTAAACAGGAGGAACATGTATATGTAAAGAGAACAAATGCCCTACATAGTCCTTCTAGCATATCCCCTATTCTCTATGATCCACACTTTTCATACTCTAACATTTTGACTCTATTCTAAAGACCCTCCTACATTTTAAAACTCATTTACCTTACACCAATCCTTTGTATTCTCAGTTGACCTGTCTCATAATAAGCTATGGTCTTTTTAAGGTCTTACAGAGAGCTCTGCCCAGCATACCCCCAAGATAAGCATACCTTTTCTCCCTAATTCCCTACATTAAACATAAAAGTCACTAAATGAACACAAGTTCAAGAATTGGAGTCAGAGCTTTATCCCCACTGAGGTGTACTTTAGTTTTCTTAGGTGGGCCATATATAAATCTAAACTTCAAATTAGTTATTTTACCCATCATCTAAGATTTGCTTTCAATGTGATCCCCATGAAATGCAACAACGTTTTACATAAGTTTAAATACTTAAATATAAGTTTGAAAAAAATGATAGTGTACAGATATTAAATCAGTACATTTTCTTTGGGAGAATCTCTTATCTTATAAAGTTACAGTTGTAGCTAAAATGGTTACTAGTGAAACTGTGTTTTTTATCATTATTAGTTTAGTACGTATGGCTAAAATATTGCAGTTAACTTTGTTCAGTTTCATACTTAACACAGTATAAAAATTATATCAATCTTCTTTATCAAAATCTGTTATTAGTCTTATACTGTGCAATGATGTGGTTAATTGAACTTGTTTGCTCTGTTTCTGGATATATTGGCAGCCATCATTAAAATATTAAGAACTTTCAGTTGTGCTCTAAAGATCCCCGATTAATGGATGGCCGGTATTTATTTTCAAATATCTTATTCAGATAATGTTTAGCCAACTACAAGTTTGACTGCAAAGTAGGCAGCAGGAACAAGCAGATGGTTGCTGAAATGAAATAATGAAAATAAGACAAACACAGAAAGAGCAATTACAGAAGGAAGTGCAATTAAAGTACTGAAAAATACAGAAGGCGGTGCAATTAAAGTACTGAAAAATACAGAAGGTGGTGCAATTAAATTACTGAAAAATACAGAAGGTGGTGCAATTAAAGTACTGAAAAATACAGAAGGTGGTGCAATTAAAGTACTGAAAAATACAGAAGGTGGTGCAATTAAATTACTGAAAAATACAGAAGGTGATGCAATTAAAGTACTGAAAAATACAGAAGGTGGTGCAATTAAAGTACTGAAAAATACAGAAGGTGGTGCAATTAAATTACTGAAAAATACAGAAGGTGGTGCAATTAAAGTACTGAAAAATACAGAAGGTGGTGCAATGAAAGTACTGAAAAATACAGAAGGTGGTGCAATTAAATTACTGAATATAGAGCAGATTTAGAATATGCAAAATCCCTTAATCCAGAAAAATATGTCTTTCCATATTACCGGCTGATGTCATCATCATCATCATCATCTTCTTTTGGCTTTTCCCATTAGGGGTCACCACAGCGGAGCATCTGTTTCCATTTCTTCCTGTCCTCTGCATCTTGCTCTGTCACACCAACCACCTGCATGTCCTCTCTCATCACATGCATAAACCTTATCTTAGGCCTTCCTATTTTCCTGTTACCTGGCAGATTCATCCTTAGCATCTTTTTCCCAATATATTCAGCATCCCTCCTCAGCACATATCCAAACCAACATAATCTTGCCTCACTGGATTTGTCTCCAAACCTTCCAACCTGGGTTGACCCTCTAATATACTTCTTCCTGATCCTGTCCACCCTTGTCACACCCAGAGCAAATCTTAACATCTTTAACTCTGCCACATCCAACTCTAACTCCTGCCTTTTTGTTAATGCCTCCAACCCATATAACATAGCTGGTGTCACTACCCTCTTGTAGACCTTTCCTTTCACTCTTACTGGTACTCTTCTGTCACAAATCACTCCTGATACTCTTCTCCACCCACTCCATCCTACTTGTACTTTCTTCTTCACCTCTCTTCCACACTCACCATTACTCTGAACTATTGATCCCAAGTATTTAAACTCATCCACCTTCACCACCTCTACTCCTTGCATCCTCAACATTCCTCTATCCTCCCTCTCATTCACACACATATATTCTGTCTTATTCTTGCTGACCTTCATTCATCTTTTCTCTAGAACATATCTCCATATATCCAGGGTCTCCTCCACCTGTTCCCTACTTTCACTACAAATCACAATGTCATCTGCAAACATCATAGTCCACAGGGACTCCTGTCTGATCTCATCTGTCAACCTGTCCATCACCATTGCAAATAAGAAAGGGCTCAGAGCTGATCCTTGATGTAATCCCACCTCCACCTTAAACACATCAGTCACTCCCACAGCAGACCTCACCGCTGTCACACTACCCTTGTACATATCCTGTACCACTCTTACATACTTCTCTGACACTCCCACCTTCTTCATACAATACCACAACTCTTCTCTAGGCACCCTGTCATATGCTAAGTTTACAAAGACACAATGCAACTCCTTCTGACCTTCTCTGTACTTCTCTATCAACACTCACAGAGCAAACATCACATCTGTAGTGCTCTTTCCTGGCATGAAACCATACTGCTGATCACTAATCATCACCTCCCTTCTTAACCTAGCTTCCACTACTCTTTCCCATAACTTCATGCTGTGACTGATCAGTTTAATCCCTCTGTAGTTACTACAGCTCTGCACATCACCCTTATTCTTAAAAATCGGTACCAAAACACTTTTTCTCCATTCCTCACGCATCCTCTCACTTTCCAAGATTTCATTAAACAATCTGGTTAAAAACTCCACTGCCATTTCACCTAAACACCTTCATGCTTCCACAGGTATGTCATCTGGACCAACAGTCTGTCTATTCTTCATCCTTTTCATAGCTATCCTTACTTCCTCCTTGCTAATCCATTACACTTCATGATTCACTGTCCCTACATCATCCAACCTTCTCTCCCTCTCATTCTCTTCATTCATCAATCCCTCAAAGTACTCTTATCATCTCCTCAACACACTCTCCTCACTTGTGAGTATGTTTGCCTCATTATCCTTGATAACCCTTACCTGCTGCACATCTTTCCCAGCTCGGTCCCTCTGTCTAGCCAATCAGTACAGGTCCTTTTCTCCTTCCGTAGTGTCCAACCTTTCATACAACTCTTCATATGCCTTATCCTTAGCCTTCACCACTTCTCCCTTTGCCATGCCCATCATCTCCTTATACTCCTGTCTACTTTTTTCATCTCTCTGCCAATCCCACTTCTTCTTTGCCAGCCTCTTTCTCTGTATAATCTCCTGTACTTCCTCATTCCACCACCATACCGGCTGATGTATGGAGATAAATTGGCTGTCAGAGACAACTAAAAACATGTTGCTAAATATCTTATAGTGTATGCAAATTAAACAGTACAGAGTCTTCCTTGCAGTTTGTCTATTTCCTCAAGATAATACAACAACACATATGTTATGTAGATGTCATAAATATGGTTTGTGGGAAATTAATTAAAGTAAGATAAAGTGACGAAAGTTGCACCTTGCACTTTTATTTTAAACAGGCAATATGCCAGTTTGATTGACACATGCAGACACGCACTCACACACACATATATATATATATAGGTTTACCTTCATATTGTCATAACGGACAATATCGATTGTGCATTTGGGCGAACCAAATGCACAAAATTCAAACTTCAACATTCTCAGAAGTTCAAAAGTCAGCAAATCGAACAGCTGATTCACTGACTTTTGAACTAAAATGTCGAAGACCCATTGTAATGCAGGGGGCAAGCCCCCCTGCACCCCCCTACTTTAATATACTAACTCTGAAATCCCACTAAAGTGGGGAATAGGATCATTTCCCGATCCCAGCTATAGTGCAATCCGCACCCACAATGTCCAATCTGCAATGAGCGAATGCCAATGTGCATTCGCCCATTGCACATTCAGACAATTTTTTGTCGAGGTTTTGCAACTTTGCAAACCTCCTTTCGCACAAAGTGGAGTTGCACGAGTGCATAATGCACTTATGAAGGTAAACCTATACACAGATATATATATATATATATATATATATATATATATATATATATATATATATATATACACACACACACACACACACACACACACACACACACACACACACACACAGAGCAGGGGGGAACATGCATTGTATATTTTATGTCTGCATTAAGTGATAGTGTTCTTCATACTGACCACTGCTTGAGCTGCTTGACATTTTGGCCACATGGAAGACATACCTCTCAACCTCTTAACACAAGACGTCAGTACAAAAGCAAAAATAATGGGGACCAACGGGCCAAAAATAGGGACAGGTTTTAAAAATTGCTCTTATAAACTTAGAAAGTTGATAGAATCATTGGTTTTGCATTAGCATGTGATTTAGTGACTTCAATCCTTAATGATTTTCCAGAAAATTATAAATTTTGTAAGGAACAGACCACAAATATGAGTCAAAAATGTGGATATTCTGTGAAAATCTTGACAGTTGAGAGGTATGATGGAAGGTACCCTGAAGTTTGGACGCTGGCTAGTTGTTGTGTCTTTGGCAGGATATAACCCATATAGCTAAGGCTACCACAGCAGTGATTATTCACACATCTACTGTTATGGTAGGTTCAAATTATGCAACTGTACTTTCCTTTGCCTTTGCTTCCATTCAATTGAATAACCCCACCTCTTTTTTATATTATTGTTCTTACATCCCAGCTGAGCTCCAGCCACTCAAATCTACTATTAAATAACCTCTGGGTGTTTATTTTTTAGTGCCCATCATTTCAGTAATAAATTGATTCTATAGGCCTGCAGTTATTTTTCACATCTGACATTTTGGTCTTCATATATCCTCCCATGCCGTCTCAACAACAGTCTTAACTTCTTCCATATGGATTATGCAGTATGCTC
>NC_056727.1:29185238-29292738 GCF_019279795.1 Protopterus annectens | reverse complement strand
CCACAGGTGAGAATCGAACCAGAGAACCTCTTACTGTGAGGTAACAACACTACCACTGCACCACTGTGCTGTCCTAAACAGTTAGATAGATAGATAGATAGATAGATAGATAGATAGATAGATAGATAGATAGATAAAGAAATACCATTTAATAAACCATGACACAAAATATAAAGTGAACAAATAAATTGACTGAAATGTTTCTTATTTGCCATGGTGATGGACAGGTTGGCAGACGAGATCAGACAGGAGTTCCCGTGGACTATAATGTTTGCAGATGACATTGTGATCTGTAGTGAGAGTAGGGAACAGGTGGGGGAGACACTGGAGAGGTGGAGATATGCTCTAGAGAGAAGAGGAATGAAGGTCAGCAGGACTAATACAGAATATATGTGTGTGAATGAGAGGGAGGATGGAGGAATGGTGAGGATGCAGGGAGTAGAGGTGGCGAAGGTGGATGAGTTTAAATACTTGGGATTAACAGTTCAGAGTAATGGTGAGTGTAGAAGAGAGGTGAAGAAGAGAGTACAGGCAGGATGGAGTGAGTGGAGAGGAGTGTCAGGAGTGATTTGTGACAGATGAGTACCAGTAAGAGTGAAAGGGGAGGTCTACAAGAGGGTAGTGAGACCAGCTATGTTATATAAGTTGGAGACAGTGGCATTGACAAAAAGGCAGGAGTCAGAGCTTGATGTTGCAGAGTTGAAGATGTTAAGATTTGCACTGGTTGTGATGAGGATGGACAGGATTAGGAATAAGTATATTAGAGGGTCAGCCCAGGTTGGAAGGTTTGGAGGCAAGATTACGTTGGTTTGGACATGTGTTGAGGAGGGATGCAGAGTAAAGAGAAAAGAGGAAGGCATAAGATAAGGTTTATGGATGTGGTGAGAGAGGACATGCAGGTGATTGGTGTGACAGAGTAAGATGCAGAGGACAGGAAGAAATGGAAACAGTTGATCTGCTGTGGCGACCCCTAACGGGAGCAGCCGAAAGCAGAAGATGAAGAAGTTGTGACGGTACAAAGACCAGAAAGCCTGACACATTATTGAACCTTGTTGCATTACAAAATATTTATTTTTATTTTGTTTTGCTAATATTGGAAAGGCACAAACTCACACAAATGCACACACACATACTAATATATATATAGGGACATAGGTATGTATGTGTGTGCATAGCTATATCTGTGCATACCTACTTATACACACACACACACACACACACACACACACACACACACACACACACACACACACACACACACACACACAACAGTGAGACAGAGGAGTATATGACTATGTAACATACACTACATACAGGATTATGATATGATCATAATCCTGATCATGGCCCAGTCAGACAAACCCAGTAAATGAAAGCAAAAAATAATAAATAAAAACTGAACAGTCTGTTATGGATTTGGAATATAATAAATTCACCTTGAAGCTTCAGATGTGAATCTCGGCATCAATATTGAGAATTCTTTGTAGTGCATGGAGCTTTATCTGTTCTATCTACCACCTCTTACAGTAAAAAGTGTAGGAGCACAAAGTGTTTTACTGGGGATCAGAGTGCAGCTGCATCTCCCTTTAACAACTTAAATGATGCATATAAGATTACTGGGGGAAACAGAGAGAAACATAGATAGACATAGATAGATAGATAGATAGATAGATAGATAGATAGATAGATAGATAGATAGATAGATAGATAGAAAGATAGATAGAGACATAGATTGATAGATTAGCTAGATAATATATAGGATCACAGGATCATAGGAGGTTACTAGGCTAATGGCCCTGGACCCTTACAAGCTTAGCCATGAGTTTATCCCCAAAAAGAAATCTCTGTCAGTACTCATCACCCCTGTGAGTGAGGGACACAGGTGGAGCCCCTGGGACAAACTTGTGGTTTCTCATCCACTCATCAAGGTTGCGTTTGAAGAGGGTCTCTGTTTGACATGCACACAAAGTCTATTCCAGAGACAGGGCAGCCTCTGGGAGACAAACCTGCCTCTCCAGCAGGTTTTGTTGATGTCACGTATTTGATTCAGTCCTTTTCAGTGGGTAATGCATGAGGAGTTAGACTTATGGATATGGAGCATCTCTAGCAGGGCAAGGTATGAGATTGCCTTGTAGGCGAGACGCAGATCACCTCTGAGCAATCTGTACAATACTGAGTAGAGTGATAGTGATGTGAGCCTGTCCACATTGGACAGGTGTTGGAGGCCATGGATTCTCTTTGTGAGGCAATTTTGTGGCCTTTCCACTTGGTGCAGATATTTGGAGAGATACATACCAAATGGGGAATTACACTCAATTATTGGTCTAATGAGGAAGGAGTATAGAGAGTTAATAACCTCCTTTTTTTTCTGGATGCAGTACCTTTTCTTATGAGATGACCAAGTAAATGGTTTTTCAGACCACTGCTGCTACCTGATGGTCAAATGTGAGATTGTTATCAATCTGAGTACCCAGGTGTCTCACCACAGGTTATATGTTTAGGAGATTGCCAATGATGTGGTAATCAGTAGGGGCTGTGTTTCTGCTGAATGGTATGATGATACTTTTTTTGCATTTAGCTTGAGGCCACAACTTTGGCACCAGTCATCAGTTGATGCAAGACCTCTTGCAGTATGTTAACATCACTTGGGGAGTCAATGAGAGCACCCAACTTACAGTTGCCCATAAACTTGGTCAGCCCCAAGCCTTTTGTCTTTGCCTGGACCTCTGAGAAGTAGATGCTAAACAGTAGGGGTCCCAGGACAGATCCCTGGGGAACTAGACTAGTAACAGGTCTGCTATCTGAGGTGAAGGTGCACATTTTGACCTTGAGGGTCCTGTCAGTGAGACAGTTGGCCACCCATCTGATGAGATAGGGCTTTACGCCAAGTTGTGTGAGCTTTTCGATGATGTCCAAGTGGGGGATTATATCAAAGGCCTTGGTGAAGTCAAGGTAAGCTGTATATACTGACTTTTCCTCATCCAGGGCCTTGGTGATAGTTTCAAAGAAGTCAATCAGGTTCAACAGGCAAGATCTGCCCTTGATTAATCTGAACTGGGTGGGGTCAAGTGCTTGGAGATCGCCTATGTCCTTGTTTATGAGAATCATAATAATACGCTCCATGGCTTTACAGTAAAGACTTGTCGAACTAATGAGGCGATAGTTTCCAGGCCGGTAGTGGCACCACCTTTGTGCAAGGAGATGACAATGGCAGTTCGCCACTCTGCTGGAATGAAGCCTGTAGATAAGCTTTAGTTGAATAAGGTGCTCAATGGCGAAGCCAGATCTTGTGGAGATGGTGCAGAATACAGCCTGAGATACTATCAGGTACCATGGAAGCTGTGTATTTTTGCTTTGGATAGGGCCTTTAACACTTGATTTATGGAGATATAAGGTGCAGCACAGGTATCGAGGATGTCAAGAGGGCCTTTGGGGGGCAGGGGGGTGAAGTTTGCACTGAACCTATCTGCTAGCAGGTTGGCTAAGTCAATAGGATCAGTGTAAGTGATACTGTTAAGAAGTAATTCGGAACAAACCTGGGCTTTGCCATGGAGGTTCCTGATGTAACTGAAGAAGGCTTTTTAGTTTTCCTTTGTTTCAGAGGCCAATTTCAATTCATAATTGGCGTTGGAGGTTTTCACTCGTGATCTACAGTAATTTGCTTGTTGAAGCTAAGGAGGGAGATTTTCCAATTTGGAATTTGTTTCTTTTTACACTTGGACAACAGCTTCTTCATTTTGTTGTAAAGCCTGTTAATAGAGGATGTCTGATAAACAGGTTTGTATTTCCTTGAGGAACAGGTTTTAGTTCTATTGGGTATAGCTGAGTCCATGCAGTTGTACAGGTGCTTGTATACTGCATTGGCGTACTGTTCAGCATAGTGTTCTGCATCCTCTGAGGGGAGCGGTGGTGTGAAGCTGTAGATACCCTCCCTTAGGAGGCTGTAGTCAGCTTTTGAGAAGTTTGTTATCCTGATTAAATACATTGCAGATGCATGGTGAATGAAGGATGCTTGAGATAGCATTCTGCCATGCTATCAGCTTTGCTAGTGATGATCTCCCCACCCTTTTGTACTTAACTTCTTTTTACCTGCACACCTGAGAGCATGGTGCTGCATCTGGGATTCATACTTCTTATCTGCTCAGATTTATCCTTGTTCCTCCTATATGCAGTCATGTTCCTCATAAAATCAGACCTGTTTACAGGTGCATACCTCATTAAATAAATAAACTAAGCATATACAAAGACTCCCTACTGCTAGTTTTATAGTGTCTCATAAATAAAAGCCTTCTATTATAAAAAGCAAGAAAGCACTTCTCTTTTTCAGCCATCTGCTATGATATTTTAAAGGCCAGTGCTAAGATTTTTAATGGTCGGAGGTTGAGAGGTATGTTGGATGGAACCCGGGCATTTGAAGGAACTAGATTAGTTATGCTGCTATCTGTGTCACCGATCTCACTAAAAACATATGTTTACTGTCATCATATTTACCTTCCATATAGCTTGAACAAGTAGGCATTGCTTTGTGTCTTTAGTTGGTAGCTATTTGTGTAGGGAGTCAATGGGCTGTGGAATAACAGAGGCTATGGTACTGAATTAGTGTGCAAGTCACTCTTTGTGATATTCCCACAGCTGGCAGTGTAATATAACAACAGTATGAGTGACATGGGTTTGTGTCCTTGTTAATACAGATAATTATTTTTCAGCTGTGTTTTAGTTCTGCTGTGTTTTTTGTTTTGTTAATGAAGAAATGCAACATTGTGGGAAATCAACCACCATAGACAAAAACTCCTTCTCCATCACCAGCCAGAACAACACATCTCTCAAATTAGTTTGTGAAGCTAAACTTCTTGGAGTCCTCATTGACGACCAACTTAAGTTGGACACCCACCTACAAATAAGTTTTTTAAAAAAAACACCAGAAACTTGGCATGCTTTATTGCCATAATCGCTATCTCACTCCTTCTACCATGTTCATTCTCTCTACCACATACCTCATTCATTCTCTACTATATGGTGCCCCACTCCTTACTAATTTACAATCCACTCTTAAGATAAAACTCTCCTGCTGTTACAATAAAATTGCCAAATTCATCTCAGGATACAAATCTTCTACTCATCACTGCACTGCTCTACACAAAACTCATTGGTTAGAGCTGACAAATTATCTCACCTATATTCAACTCATTCAAGCTCATAAACTCATCTTCATTCCCTCCCTCTGTCCCTCCATTTCCTCTACCTTTAAAATGCACCTTCCAGAAAGACTATTAAGATCCAACAGCTAGAACCTGATTGAATTGCATAGACTATCATGCCCTCCAGGCAAAACCTTTTGTCCTTTGCCTTAGTATGCCCATGGAACTCCCTACCCCTACTTATCCGTACCATCACAAGTCACTCTACCTTTAAAACATGATGTCACTCACATCTAAAATCTCATTGGGAATGCTCCTGTTGCCATCCCACATAACACCTTTACTTCTTACCTCCCTTCCTTACTCTTCCACCAGACATCCCCACTAACACCAAAAGGCACCCCAAGTGTTCATTGCCCAGCTGTTTTACAGTAGGAACAAATATATTTGTAAATACCTGCTTATATTTTACAGTTCTCTTTGTGGATTCCTTTATTTTTAGTGTGGATTTGCATTTATTGTACCTCTAAATGCCTTGTTTTATCTGTATTACTGTCCTGCTATGTTACTGTCAATTTGTTGTTCATCAATATTGTCTTTATGTTTGTCCCAGTTGGACCATCCTGGTAAACCAACTGCAAATAAAATAAATAAATAAATTGTGATTCGTTGATCAAATGGTGTAGGTTCATATATGAAACAACTGTAAAATGATGACTATGTCAAAGCCACCTTGACAATTATGTACCCGCGTAATTTGTGTCAGTATAATTTCTGAATTGTTTTGAAATATACTGGTCTATTTATCGCTCATTTTGGAACTTGTTGAATAATATCATTGATTTGACCAGTTTTTGCAGACAAAATAAGAGTCACGTCAAGAGACAAGGCATGCAAAACCATTTTAAATCAAAAGTTGCATTATAACTAATAAAAGTAACGGTGTTTAGTCTTTATTAATGTCAGAAAAATATTCAAGAGGTTGCTTCACTTTATAGCATAAAATTAAGTGAAATAAGACAGAGAACTAAAAATGTAATCATATCATAACCTTCAGGGTGTGAAAACCTCTAAGGCTAGTTAATCTTAAAGGATAATTTTCATCTGGTTCATTATTGTGAAATTCTGCCTCTGCTTTCACTGTGTGGTGTTGGAACTGCAGACACAGTAATTGCTGTACCTTAGAAAAACCTGTAGTCAGAGACTACACACTTCTATTAGCACCGTTAGCACTCCACACATACTTTGAATGCCTTCCAGCTGTTAAGCCTCTCTTTACCTTGCTGCAGTAAGAAGTCAGAGATTTGCAGAGAATCTATTAGTGTCATTTCTGGAAATTTAAAGCCTCATTTTAGTAATGAGTCACTGCTTCAGAAAAGGGAATTATAGTCATTTATATAATTGATAACAATCAGAGCTGACTAGGAAATGCAGTTATCTAACATCATGTACTCAGAATACGTTGAAATAAACTGCAAGTTAATTGTAACTGAAAGCCATCTCAGTGGCATAGAGCATTTGGTTCTGATTATGACACTGAAGACTTGAACTTGGCTAGCATTTTAAGCCCACAACTGTTCTCCAATTACTGGTGATGGCAAACCAGACTTATTCATGCTATAGCTGAGCACTGAAAGTTTGCAGAATGATAAGTGCAACCTTCTGTTATCTAGCCTACTGACTGCAGTGGGGAGGAATAAACTGGGTCCAAATTTTACTTAATAGAGGCTGGTAGGTACATGTACATACTCATATATATATACACACACACACACACACACACACACACACATATATAATATGTATATATGTATATATATATATATATATATATATATATATGTATATACATACATGTATATAAATAAAGCTGTGTGTGTGTGTGTGTGTGTGTGTGTGTGTGTGTGTGTGTGTGTGTGTGTGTGCGTGTGTGCAAACATGCATAACATATTTCACTTTTACTTCTGTTATATAAAATTATACCATTTTGTAACTTATGTCATACATCAGTACATGTTAAGCCATGATGATAAGGTATAGGGATGTCATACCTCAGTGCATGTTAAGCCATGATGATAAGGTATAGGGATGTCATACCTCAGTGCATGTTAAGCCATGATGATAAGGTATAGGGATGTCATACCTCAGTGCATGTTAAGCCATGATGATAAGGTATAGGGATGTCATACCTCAGTGCATGTTAAGCCATGATGATAAGGTATAGGGATGTCATACCTCAGTGCATGTTAAGCCATGATGATAAGGTATAGGGATGTCATACCTCAGTGCATGTTAAGCCATGATGATAAGGTATAGGGATGTCATACCTCAGTGCATGTTAAGCTATGATGGTAAGGTATAGGGATCACATTTCACAACTTGCAGGAGTGACATTCTTTTGATGACTGTTATCCCTGCCACTAAGACAGTGACTGCAGACGGGGGGGGGGGGTTATCAAATGAGAAAACTGTTAGGCAGAAGGGAGGCTGATGGTCAGAATATGTGAGCAGTTAAAAGGATTTGGAAAATAAGTTTATCTTCTTATGATAAACTGGAAACATCTGCTCTAAAGAATTCTGCATATGCATACAAATGTTTTGTCATCTGCAACATGCATACTTCAGGTTATTTACATACACAGCTGATTTATATACATTAGACATAGGTGCCTATTTTCATGTAGGAAATAGATGCTTTGGCTTGGTGTAATAGTCTGAGCTGCAAAATATGCCAGTAGAAAGTAATGCAGTTAAATCCAAGACCGCCTCTATAAATTATTGCACATACGTTTATCACATAACAGGTATAGCATTCTCCCTGCACCCATTTCCCATTTTAAATATATGGAATCTAAATGTTACCTCCAAGTCTATGTTGTATGCATTACAATAATACTGGCTCTCATTTGCTTAAAGTGCTACAGAAAAATGGAATGGGAGGTTGTTTAAATGTTGTCTCTGATCAGAGTTGGGTATACTTGGTTAGTGCAGATTTAATAAATTGCACACCAGTCTTGTCTGAAGGGCAAAACAAAACTAAATGTCTCAGAATAAAAAAATGCAATACAGAAAGTGGAAAATGCTAAAAGAAAAAACAGGGTATTATCAGACTCCAGCACTGTGTTTGTTTAGCCAGCAATGCACATTTTGGTATGCTACCCACTAACAGACCTTGAAAAGTGTATGTTACAATGCATTTGAAACAGTATATTCTCTATTGTTGGAAGAATTATAGATTTTCATATCCCTGCAATGGAAAATATTATTGTCTTTCCACCTTTTGTATGAAAAATAATGAAATATGTAATAATGTTAATATACAATAAGAAGGATACTCCCTTAACTATTTATAACATTATCAGTATTATTAAATCTCTGTACTTTTTATCCTGTGTAATGCAGTGTGTGACTCATTGGCTCAACGGAGGTTCAGCAGCTGCATTTTAATGATTTGATATGAAGGGAGAAGGTACAATTCTAGGAAACTGCAGAAATTTCATTTAAAAATAATTTGATTGAATATTTTTCTGAAAGTATCAAATGTTCACGATTGCATGCAAACAGGAAAGGATAGCAAGAATATTCCCAAACAGATTTTGCATTCCATTTTTTTAATTCTTTCATGAAATCAAGCATTTAAAAAAATAAATAAAATATAAAGATCACAAAGGAAATTCTTGATCTGCAATGCAGGATATGGATTCCTGTATGTGCTACTGCCCCCTGCTGGTAATGCACTTTTATTTGCATGTCATAGTACCTGCTTTTGACAAGAAATCTGGCTAAAATATAGCATTTTTTGATGCACAAACAATTAAGATGTATATTCACAGCAGAATAGAAAAAAATATATATGCAACAGAAATTATTATTAGCTGTCCAGATTAAATAAGAATTTCTAAATCAAGATGGTTAAAATGTTACCAGTTACTATAAAAGAAAAGGATGTGAGAAATACACAATAAGTTCCTCAAGTAAAATGCAGCTACATAATAAAGGAGTCCAATGTGACCTAATAGGTTCATAGTTAGGTACTAGGCTATCTGCCTGAAGGCATTTATAAGCCTAGCCAGAATGTGTTGACTTTCTCCGCCTCCTTAGATTAGTTCCTTGTGCTTCTGTCCAACAAGTTATTGTTCAAACAGACGCAATGTCAAGTCCACAATATAATGCATCTTTTGCACTGGCATTCTTTATGCTGTATGTAATATTATGCAAATATAATGGAAAGTAGGCCAACACAAACTCTCACTAAAACAGGGTTTCCCCAAATACTAGTACTGAATGTGATTTACTGTTTTGTTTTTCTTGATCATATCTTTGTGCATGTTGTGTAAATACATGTGTAAATGTATAAATTATTTTTTTTTTCAAAGAAGTAGATACTTGTGCAAACAACTCTAAGTAAAGGATCAGAAACACTGTTGCACATCTAAGGTACAGCAGTTCCTATTAATTAAAAGTACAAAAATTAATTCTCCGAAATTCACCAGACAAAAATAAAGGCAGACCTTACATCACTTTCGTAGAGGTTATTATTGACTGATTAAAGTATGTAGATCTTCTAGTTTTCTGTCTTGCCTACAGAACTAAAATAGTACTGCTAAGGCGCCCATAAGAAAGCAAGGACTTTTTCCATGGTGTTGATGGAGAAGGTATGCAATTAACTCAAATACAAGACATAAAGTATGGTCACTAATGTTCATGCCTGTAAAAAGACTGAAATTGCAGCAGTTACGAATATTCATCTTATACCAAGGTACAGAGGTCTCACACTTGCTATATGTAAGCAGTAAGGGTGCGGGGGCACAGCCTCACCCATGGATCACTACTGCTACATGAACCCCAGGTTCTTGAATACCACTATCTCGCAGCCAGGTAACTGAGCAACTTGTAGCTCACATAGCTATCCACTCATGATCAAACTCATTTTGTTTGTGTGAGGTGTGGCAGCCATGCAGATAGAGAGAGTAGATTGCCTGAACACAGTATTCCAGTCCATGCAAGGTTTGTGCTGTAGCTGTGGGATGGGAGTGTAGGCTCGGGTTCTAGGTAACAACTGGGAGGGGGTTATAGGTTTTGGTAGCAGACGTGGGTTTAGGTTTAAGGAACGGGAAGGGAGTTTAAGGTTTTGAAGTAAATGGAAGTTTTACATTTAGGAAATGGGAAGGGAGGTTTAGGTTTAGGGACTAGGAAGGGAATTTTATGGTTAGGCAGCAGAAGGAGTTTTAGAGTTAATGAATGATTTATTACTTTACTTTTAGGAAATGGGAAGGGGGTTTTAGATTTAGGGAGGTTAAAGAGATTATGGTTAGGGAGCATGAGTGCTGTTTTAGTGTCAGGGTGCAAACAGGGACTTTAGGTTTATAGAAAGGGTAGTAGAGATTTAGATTTGAGGCGCAATTAGGGACTTGAGTTAGGAAAAGGAGTCCTATGGGTAGGTTCAGAGACCAGGTAGGAGTTTTTAGGGTTAGAGTTAGGGTTCTGGTAGGGCTGTGTAGTAAAGCAGGATCAGGTGGTGGGAGGGATAGGTAATTTACAAGCTTTAGGCTCAGGCTTTTAGGAGTTAGTGGACTTACCAAATGGAGCAGATGGCAGTAAGCAAGTGTATCTAGAGCTAGTAACACTCGAGCATTTAATATAGACATCCCCCTACCACTCATGAGGAGAATGCAGGGGAACACTGCCTCCCCCTCCAAAAAACACTTTATAAGCATTAAAACAGTTGATGTGGTTTGACACAACTAATGTTAAATCTTTTGTCACATTAAGCATCAGTAAGGTAGCCTTGTTTTAGTTGGGAGAGGGAATGGCTCCTTGAAAGACACACCCCCTTTTTACTGCAGGAAGAGGTAAATCATCTGAGTGGTGAATACCATGGAAAAACATCTGTCCCTCAGAAGAAGTGTTCATCTGTTCAGCAGCTGTTCTTTATTTGGGGAGATGATACAGCATTTGATGAACATTGTTCCAAATTATGGAGTGAGCTCTGAGCATATGATATACAAGCTTCTTTTTTCTAGATGAAAGAACTGAACATTATGTATCCACATTCCTTTCTTTGACATAAGAGTTAACATTCATACATTTATATGGCATGCAAATGTATATAATGGGTCACACACATGCACAGCTGACTTTCTCTTTGGGGTTAAGGATGTGTATGAAGGCTCCCTATTGAAATACTTGCACTCATAACTCCCGAGTGCCAACAGACAAAAAAAAAAAATCTAAACTCCAGTAGAAAAGTGATTCTCAAATATTGCTCTTCTCATTTAAACTTTTTTTTTTGAGGGGTTCAAACTCCCCTGCACACCAAATCTTATATATACCAAGTCCAAGAACACCATTCCTCAGAAAAAGGGAATATTCTGTGAAATGGCCATCTTGGACTTGGTATATTTAAGTCCATTTTTTCTGCTCTTCAGTTTCCATGTTTTGCAACATGCTCTACCTGGTCCCGATATTTCAAATGGTTAACATGAAAGAATATGTGACGAGAAACCCTTTTTCACACATTAGAAGACCAGATGATTGAACATATCTGTCCTTTTCATCATGAGCTTGATGAAGTATGTGATGGTTAGCACTCTATCCACTTAGATGGAAAGGCTGAGCATATGATCTAACTCTATCCACTTAGATGGAAAGACTGAGCATATGATCTAACTCTATCCACTTAGATGGAAAGACTGAGCATGTGATCTAACTCTATCCAGTTAGATGGAAAGACTGAGCATGTGATCTAACTCTATCCAGTTAGATGGAAAGGCTGAGCATATGATCTAACTCTATCCACTTAGATGGAAAGGTTGAGCATGTGATCTAACTCTATCCACTTAAATGGAAAGACTGAGCATGTGATCTAACTCTATCCACTTAGATGGAAAGACTGAGCATATGATGAATTGATCCGATTCCTGAAAAAGTGAAGTTGGACGTTTCAAGATCTAACAGACCACTGTTTTCTATCTTAACTTCAAGAACAAAGAGGAATGAATCCTGTACTCCTTGGCCACATTCAGGCAACTGAGATATTTGCATAGACCATCTGGATGATTTTATGCTAGCTCAGGTGGATACAAAAGATGCCACAGCATTTATTGAAAAGAGTAGGAGTTCTTTATTTAACATTTACAATATACATTTCATACATTTTAGATACATTATTACAATTATATACACTCAATTTACATTTTACCTTATCTTTTTATATTTTCAATCCCCAAATTATTTTTTCCATAACAAAAATCTTATATTTTTTTCAAAATCTATGACAATGACCATTTTCCATTAAATCCTATTTCATTTAACTTCTCATTTGATAAAATCCAAATCATACAAAACAACTTTTTACCCCATTTATAAACCTTTTTGTTTTACATTTTTATAATATCCATATTCTGTCATATCCATATTTACATTTTTCAGTCCCTTTATACATTCTTTTTCATATATTTATCTCCATAATTGTTTCACTCTATGGCATTTCATAAACGCATGTTCTGTAGTTTCTACTTCTCCACAATATAGACAAATTATTTTCTTTATTTTATTATATGGCATGTTTCTCTTTACTGGAAGCTTGTTTATGGACAGTTTCCATAAGAAATTTGTACATTCAATATATTTCACACAGCTAGTCATTCTTTCTTTTAGTGATTTTATGTTTTATCTTCTAAGTTCTTCCATGGAAAAATATAACAACATTTCTCCATTATATTCCATACCATTTCTTTCTATTTTTTTCTATATGGTTTATATCAATTTTCCACAATAATATTTTTCTTGATATAATCTAATTTCTGTGCCCATCATACCTTTTCTTCTTTTAAGCTGTTCAAGTTTCTCCCAAGTATCTCTATATATTCCTTTTATTATATCTATTACCAGTCAGCTGTCTTTCTTTCATCTAAGTGTGTATTTCATACAGATTCAATGATGTTATATGATTTATTAAATCCAATTATCCTTCTTTTTTAGAAATGTAAAGAATTCTTCTTTTGATTGGGTTTAATATTGAACCCCATATAAAGGCAAACCATATAGATAATGATTATTTTTCCAATTCTATTGGTATTGAAAAAAACACTTGCCAAATTAATTATTTTGTAAATATTACTGAATGTAGCAAATATGTTTTTTCCTGTACATAAGTTTACATGTCTACAAGAACAAGCTAATATGTCTTATTTTCTTTAACTTATTTCTCCATTGTATTACCCTCTGTTGCTCATTACCAAACGTTATACTTGAATTTCTGTCTCTTCATTATTAAATTAAATACCCTCTATTTTCCGGAAAAACCTAATCCTTTACTTTTTACATCAGTAATAATTAGACCTAACACTTTTAAATTATGTTTTAGTATCTTCATAGCTGTTTCCATCCCTTCTTCATTTTTAACTACTAATACTAAATCATCTGCAAAAAAAAAAAAAAAAAATTGCTGAAATTCATAATCCATCTGCTGTACAATATCTAGCATTCTTTAATATTATATTTACTTCATTTACATTCAGTATTAATGCAAGCAAGAGGCTACTTACTGAATATCCTTGTTTGATGTCACTTTTTATCTCTATTTTCTCAGTTAACCAACCATTAACAACCAACTTCACTTTATTTTTACTATGCACTGATCTTAAAGCATTCATTATTTTTTTTACTTAACTCATATTCTTCTAAAATCTCCCACATTACATGTTGCATTTTATCAAATGCTTTATTAACGACTCCTGTTAAGAATTTCACTTCCATTTTTCTTTTAATTACCTCTTTTACTATCTCTTATTATTAATAAAAATGTTGTCTTTCTTTACCTTTTGTTGCAACAATTTTTATTTACTTTAAAATCTATTCTATTTTGTAATATTTTCATAAATATTTTATAATCAACATTATTTAATACTATAGGTCTCCAATTGTGTATATCCATTTTATCTCCCTTCTTTCACATCAATTTCATTACACCCATACATATTTTTATACACCTTTCTCTAACCATTAATTAAAACCCTCTATTAGATATTTATTTCTTGCGTTTCATTCAAATTTTTGTACAACTATTCCACTTCATCTTTTCCTGTCACAGCTTCTAAGTTTGCCATTTTCCAAATGATTTTACTTATAAAATAGTGAATTTCATTTTCATTTCCTTATTATCTTCTTTACCAAATGTTTCAAAGTTCCATATATAGTTTCTTTTATTTTCATTTCTAACAAATGTTTCATGATATAATTTCTAATTACTTGAATTATTTCTTTCTGTATTTTATTATATTACCTTCCTCATCTCTTAAGCTATTATTATTCTATTATTTTTCTTGACCATCTTACTTAGATAAGGAGCTACTTTCTCTTTTCTGCCTTGTAAAGAATATATTTGTTTAAACAACCTCCTTCTATTTTTCTTGATTAATTTCATATATATATATATATATTTTCTACACATTCTTCTTTATTACTTACTGTATCCATAAAAAATTGATTGATGTCTTTATACTTATAGCTATCTAGTTTTCTTTTGGTTCCTTGCCATTCAAAAAACTCTTTATATATATATATATATATATATATATGTATGTATATATATATATATATATATATATATATATATATATATATATATATATATATATATATATATATATATATATATATATATATATATATATATATATATATATATATATATATATATATATATATATATATATATATATATATATATATATATATATATATATATTTATTTATATGTTTTTTCTTTTAAAGTTACCCAACAGTTTGTCCAACCTTTGTAAAAATTCCTCATATCTATATGAGCTACCCATAACTGTAAAATAGTTATTCTTATATCTTCATTTAATTCTGCCTCATTTAATCTTTTAATGCCTCTATCTATCTTAATATATTCTTCCTTATCTTGAATTTCTACCCAAATTGCCATTTTTAAACTGATAGTATAAAATAGTCAATTTCTGTTTTCAAGTTACCTCTTTTATACATCCACTGCTTATTATCCCATAAATAAATGTTACCACTTTTTATTATTTCTGACATAACTTTGACATCTGCTCCTTCTTTTCTTCTGTATCTTAGGTCACATTTAAAATGTCCTACTAATATATTTTGCATATTGGCACTAATATAATCAAAAATGTTCTTAAACATTATTTCTCTTTTCTTTTGCATAATATCTGCATATAATGTCACAATTCTATATACTTAATTCTGCCATTTTATATCCACTATTAATACTCTTCCTAGAATTACTAAGGTGAAATCTAAGATTTATATATTTTATTTACTTAAAATTACTATTCCTGAACACCATTCTTCTCCTATATTCCATGTTACCTTCCCTTCCTACAATTTGTTAACTTGTATTCTTTCCTCTTCTTCCAAAATTCTAATATCTATTAATTTTATAATAACCACATACAATAATCTACATCACTCTAATACCCTAATCTTCTTTTTACATTTTTCATACTATTTACATTTATAGATAAGATTCTCACTCTGTGACGAATATTATATTATTCTACACCCTTTTCCATTTTGAGTTCTCCTATTTCTGTATTTTTTAAATTTGCGTTTTCTATCTTTCACTGTTTTTACAATATAATTTCTTTTGCTTTTAATTCACACCAATTTCTATTCTCCCTCTTCACTTGAATTATCTTTGTTTTCTTTTTCTACTTCTTTCTTTATCTTTTCCTGTCTTTCCACCATAATATATTTCTCATCTTTCATTGTTTTCTTCTGTCTTCTCTTATACTCTCCTTTGGTGTAACTTCAATCCTTTCTTGCACATTGTTTTCCTATTCATCACAATCCATCCATGAATGTCCTACTTTCTCACATTTAATCCATTTCAGTTTACATTTTTTTGCTTCATGATCAACTTTACCACAAACAAAACATGTTCTTTTATCAGAATTATCAATTAAATGGTCATTTTTGGCACAGAAAAGTGTCTTTAGTTGCCCCTAGTATTTCACCAATCATTCCCTTCCATATTAATAACACTAGGCACGTGTATTGTTTTTTTCATTTTGCATTTGTGATGTTACACAACATTCCCATCCCTCAGTCCATAAACCTCTGTTGTTATAAATGTGTGTAACATCCAATACTTCTGTAGAAACATTTAAATAGTCTCTTAAAATGCCTCTTTCAATTTTTGTACAAAATTGTATATGCATTCTCTTTTTTGCTTCCCTATTAAATGCCTATAGCACATATACATTCCATGGATTATCATTCTTCTTTCTTTCATATTACTCTAAAAATTCTCTATCTGCTGTGCCTCCACAAAAAAAATATCACAGAAAGAGTCATTATTAATACAAATAAATGATCTTACCTCTTTGAGTTCAATACCCAGTGATGATATGATGCTATCCCTCATTTCATAACTGTCTAGTTCTTTTCTGGCTTGCTACTTATTCTTACATAATGTTTTCTTCTTACTTCCAATTTCTTTTCCTCCTTTTTTCTCCTTCTCTTATGGTTTGCACCTATAATTTCTTTTTTCTGCTCTTATTTCTTGTAGTTCCTCCTCCTGTATTTTGTCCTTTATTTCTCACCATGGTGATGTTTTTTCACTCTCTGGCACACTTTGTTCAATCAAATCCTGCATTGCTGCAATAATGACCTAAATAAGAACACATTACACTTGTGTAAGAGTTTATTGTAACAGTGAATGTTTGAGAAGATCTCTGTTGCAATATTGGTTTCTTTGTCACCAGTCCCTATTTTCTTCCTTGCCCATCCTGGGGCTGGAGTGAGGAACTCTTTCCTCGTGTATTTATTGTTATCTCTCTTCCCCTGTCAAACCTTCAGGCCTTTGTTGGTCTAGGAAAACCTAGAAAAAAACAAATCCTTTAAATTACTGTTCTCAATGTGCATGGTTTAATTTTCACATGGGGTAACTGGCTAGGCTTGAAATGTCCCACAAGAGCAATTAGCCTAGTATTAATCTACGAACCTATGAAGTTGGTCCAGATGTCTCACCTTATAGCAGAAATACCAGTTGTCAGTACTAGTCTGACATCAATCTTCTCAAACATCTACTATAATGATAACTTTATTTTATTTCAGACTTGTTTAATTGGGTAATTCACTGATTTCAGTGGACCAATTGCAGGCACAGCCAGGGCGATTATATTGCAGTGAACAGAATTTATACATCAGATGTCGACATAGAAAGAAAAGTACAAGATCGATGATTAAATATGCATGTAAGGTATCTGTTACTCATACAATGATATATGGCATGATGAAAACAGTAGCAACCCAACACTCTGCATGTACGGAAATGCACGGCCAAACCATAAATAGTTCAAAACACCAGAGGCCAGCATAAAAAGTACATTAAGCACTTGTAAACGTATATCAAGTGTGATTTACATGAAATACTTTATTCAGACTGGTTTCGGCTACCCAGCCTTCTTCAGTGAAACAGCATTACAAATAAATGCATGATGAAACTATATATACACACCCCCAACTAATAATAGACATGGTCCAACCCAGAAATAGCAAGTACTTAGAATATGTATATGAAACAATGAATGTAGGTTCATAATTTGTGACAATAATACATATACATATGTAAATAGCAAAATACATATGAAAAAGTTATTTGTACATATATAAACATACAGGCAAACTGCATAAACATATATATATATATATATATATATATATATATATATATATATATATATACACACACACACAAAAATGTAATATATATATAAAAAAAATATACACCTGTATAAAACACAACAGAAAATAACACAATGATCTGTGGTGTCCCTCATATGCATACAAAAAATATATTTGATACATATATAAGCTTATAAGCAAACTGCATACACACACACACACACACACACACACATATATATATATATATATATATATATATATATATATATATATATATATATATATATGCAAAAAATGTAACATATATAAAATTGTAATATATATAAAAATATAAATACAGATATATAGAACACCACCGAAGTTAACATAATAGCCTGTGGTGTCCTTCATAAGTGGTCATTAAGTCCAAGGGGAAATAGCGCTCCTATGATGAAAACAGTAGCATTATACAATGCCTCCTCTAAAACGTGCACGCTGATTGGCCAGCCCAACCAGCGTGCCCGTTGTAAATCCCTCAATATACTAACGGAAAAAGGTCCGGTCGCCGGACTTTTCTGTTAGTATAAACATTGTCTCGCTATGTTAAAAGAGTCTAACATAACAACACAGGTTAAAAAAAAGCAACGCAGATCTCCGTTGCTATTTATAAAGCTGTCTCGCTATGTTAAACTCCTTTAACATAGCGACAATAGTAAAGCAACGGAGATCTTGCGATCTCCGTTGCTTTTAACCTGTCTGCTATGTTAAATGGGTTTAATATGGCGAGACAGCTAAAATAAGCAACGGAGATCTCCGTTGCTTATTTTGCTGTCTCGCTATGTTAAACCCATTTAACATAGCGAGACAGTAAAAGCAATGGAGATCTTGCGTTCTCCGTTGCTTTGCCCACAGCTCTGATGTACTGCGTAGGCATGTGCAGTACATCAGAACTGCCGCGGAACACCAGCCAGCTGCGGAAGGGCAGCAAAGACGCATTATACAATGCCATTATTTAAGAAAAGTAATTATCTGTTTTCTTAAATAATGTCATTAATAATAATAACCACTTCTGGGTGTGGGTAATGCTGGATTTACCCATGGTTGTCTTTGTTTGGTCCCTCGGGCTTCGCCCCCGGGACCAAACCACACCAACCGTGGGTAAATCCAGAATTACCCACACCCAGGCGTGGGTTATTGCTATAATAATCGTAATCCATTTCATTCCCACACTAAAAAAAAAACCTTAGATGTGAAAAATGTGGTGAGTTTTTAGGGGCATAGAATGAGACAGCAGAGGTGCTATAGCGACAATAATAGGTAGAAAATTGAGCTAGACAGGATATGGTAGTGTGATTTATGTGATGTGATCCATTTTTCAGCACTGGCACTTTGCTTGCTTTATTATTTTTCCGGGTTGGGGGGGGGGATTAAGTTGGGTTCTGCACTCAGTGTTGGTGTTTTTTTTTGTAGGCAATTTTACAGTATCTGCAATCATTTGGATGCTAGTACAGACAGAGAAGTCATAGTTGTTGCAGTATAGTTTGATTGCAGATTTTGCCAGTCTGAGTATGCATTGCGCATGATGTGTTGGGTTACATATTGAGGTTTTAAGAATGATGCTGTGTGCTAGTGGGGAAAATTAAGTTCATGAGTTTAGCAGACAAGGGAAGCTTTTAGTAGGTTGGATCTTTGTTTGACTGGTATTCAGTAGGCTTTAGAGAGAACAGTGCAGTAATGCTCTTCTGTGGATGAATTTAAATTGAAATGGCATATTTTGTTGCGGATGGATTGTAGGGTGGGCATATTTTCCCTTGATGCTGTTGCAGTGATGGGTAATTGTACTTTCCTCACGCACTAGACATTCTTTTAAGGTTTTAAGGTTATGTTTTCTTGGATAACTACTTTTTTGTTAAATGTGTATGTCACATATTCAACATTTTAATAGACTTGGCAAGAGAGGTTTCAGTTCTTTCTTGAATTGAATTACCTACTCTTCCTTTCTGATATAGTAGTGGTCTTAAAACTAGTGACTATTTTATAAGAAGCTATTCAGAAGTTAAGAACGAAGTGCTGGATAGCCAAAAACGACAGATTATTTAATGTATAAATAAACTACATAGGTCCAATAACATGAATATTTATATTGATGGGTTAACAACACATTCCTAGCTTAATGTATTTCACTCTAAAAAGGGAACAGATTAGAATTATGCAGCTTGTGTTTTAGTACATAAAAATACATCAGAATGTTTAAGATTATTGTTGGATTGGGTATTCATATTGAACAGCTCCTCAGAAATTCACTGTTTCATTCTTTTTTTCACCTCTTTCACATTCATATACTTTCTCTTTATACTTTTGCATTGCTGTGTATTTATTCTTTCACTTCCATATGCGCACTTTTTTGAGACAGGACACTGAAAATAAGATGCAGAGAGAAATGTTATATTCTCAATGGTACTAGATCAAGTAGGGAAGAAGTTAGTTTCTCTTACTATTAGCAAGTTAAGCAGCCGCATTTGTTATAAACACTAATTGATAGGCTACTGCAGGACAGACAGGAAATTGCTTCTTTTCAAGATCATATCTGGTGTTGTCAAGTCTATTGTTATGAACACAGATTTGTGACAGCTACTAAAATGAAGCTATGCCTTTTCTGATTTTAAAGTCCTCACACCAGAGCAAAGGATATCTGGATTACAATTTGCTCAAAAGTTATCAAAAAATATGATGGATTGTTCAGAGAGCTTAGTACTTGGGTCACAGTAACATTTGAATCATGGCCACTTTTGTAGTTAGCATTACGGTTGCTGTATGTCTGAAGATGAAAATGTATTTCATTGGTAAATGAGAAATGCTGAGATATTCTAGAAAGGCTGGCCCCTTTCGAGATGCTTCTTGCAAATCTGACGTATTTTGGGTATCAAAGTATTGTGTTTCTACAAGGAAATGATATAGCTGAATCTGCAGGCAGTCTGGACTTTTGCTCAGAGCAAACTAGATGTCTGGAAGAAGCTTCAGCTTTCACTTATGACAAAGATTGCTGCAGTCTGCATGGCGGTACTTCCTAAGTTTTTATCTGTAGCCAGATGTCTTCCTAATTTTTGCCCAAACTTTATGGTACAGAAACTGCAACACATGTTGATGAATTTCATATGGGATGACAAATACCCTCAGCTTTCCAAAAAAAAAAAAAAAACATGAATGGCATCAAAACTTTACAGTGACCTGAGACTGACAGATGTTTCCATTCAGTGATGCATCCAGGAGCGGCCTTAGGTCAACTGGTGCCCTAGGCAAAAGGGCTCCACAGCGCCCCCCACCACACCACCCAGTGCCCCCATCCTGGTCTACCTACATTATATAAATACTGAAAAAGTGCCCTTGTTAGAGCGGCGCCATAGGCGACCGCCTAGTTGGCCTATGCCTAAGGCCGGCTATGGATGCATCATATCGAAACGCAGGAGATCTAGCTTCTGAAATGGCTGTATCTAACAGTTTCAGAATGAGTTACCTGCTCAAACATTTAAAGTGATCATGCAGATGTTTGAATACACTGCTGCACATTTAAATCGAAGCCCCCTCAGGGGATACATTTTGATGTCATTGCTATTCTTCCTGTTTATTAAGGACTTGCCCCATGTCCCAATACATTCTTATTTAGCACTGTACTCATGACTTTGTCCTTCGGAAAGCAGGACCCTCTTTATGTAAAGCTCAACCTGCAAACGCATCCAAAAAACTGGAGCTGTGGGTATTAGTTAGCACAGCATCCATGACAAGTCACAAAGCCAAACAAAATAATGCATTTTGTCTCTACTTAGAGATTGTTTTCAACTATTGCATTTTCTGTATGTGCTCACTTGTATTGTATTTGTGCCTATTAATTGAAAATAACTTATCTTTCTGTTTAGCTTGAACTCCTAATTTTTTGCACATGTTGTATTTGATACTGAGCTTAGACTAATTCTTCCCCTTTGAGCTTGGGTCATGACTGTGACAAGTCTTTGGAGCACTATGTGTAATCAGCTGACTGGTTAACTAACTAACCATCTGACTAACTAACATGCTCACTAGCTAACTAACTAACTAACTAACTAACTAACTAACTAACTAACTAACTAACTAACTAACTAAGCACAGATGTGATAAAGTACAAAACATTGGGCTAACTAGTACTCCGCTTGTATATATCTTTGTGTTTATGGGTGGGATAGTAAGTCTGAAGCAAGAGATGGTAGGCAGATGTTAAATAATCAGTTTAAAAGTTAATCTGTGTACCATAAAAGGTATTTATATCATTCTGTGTTAAGCAGCTGCTTGTGACAAGACAGTTACACATGGCATTAAATTGTAGTTAGAGGGATTCCACTGTCATTTATAACATTGTATCAGTCTCTAACTGGATATTAACAGAATGAAGACAAGACTATTGTTCCTGACATACATACCTTTCAGGAGTCATGGAGATATTCTGAGCTGGAAATGTGTGTTTAAATTTGCGCGATATGTAGTGGAAAGGCTGGAATAACTTTGGATCTCTACTGTAATTCTGAGGCTTTAACTGTGACCTTTCTAACTGTATCACTACACCAACAAATGTATGGAGATGCATGCTAAATATGAGGTTATTGTACCTTGGTGTATTCATTCTACCTTGAGGTACAGTGATCTCATTGTTATGTACAGTCACCTGGTTTGAGGGGTAACAGTCCCCCTCACCCCCACACACACTTTAAATACTTTAATAATTTAAGATTGAGTTTCATATTTCACTGGTTTGGAGTTAAATTCATTCTTTTTGTCCATATTTGCTGAAGTTATAGTGTGAGATATCTTACTTGTAATGAGGGACACTGATTTTTATTTCATTTCAGGCTGCTAGTCATTATTTTATGTATCTGTTCATTCATTCAGTTAAATATAATAGGAAATAGATAACAAAAAAAAAAAAACATACTTTATCCATTTGTTAAGCAGGGAGGCCTACTGGAGCAGTGTCTGGTTAAGTGATTTGCTAAAGGTCACATAGTGGGCAAATGACGGGTGAGCAAAATCAAACATTCTAAATGGGAAGTGCTGTTCACCGCCTTAAATTATATTTAGTTTTTACCATTGAAAATAAACCACTTTTTTATTGTAAAAGCCTGTCGTTTCAGTGGGAAATAATGGCAACATAATTTAAAGTTCCCGGAGGAAACCCACACGAATGCAGGGAGGATATGCAGACTCCGCACCGAAGATAACCCAGCTGAGAATCGAACCAGAAAACCTCCTGCTGTGAGGTGACAAACTTAACCGCTGCACCACTACGCCGCCCATGAAAATGAAAGTGAAATGTATTTATGTATTTGCTGATTTATTTATCTATTTATTTTATTTAATTTATTTTATTTAATTTGTTATCCATATAAGTTGAACTGGTACCAACAAGAGAGCTGCTGTTGCACATATCCCATGCTATAACATTAGTGACAAACATGCATAGTAAATACAGAGTTGCAAACAGCTTTGCACATAGTGCAGGAAATAAGGAAACGGTACAAAGTAGCTATCAATTAGCAATTCAAATGTTAAGTTTCCAAACAGGAAAGTGACTCTGCCATCACCAGATTTTATATATATTTTTTTGTGTGCGGTAACATAATTATTTTGACTGTTATAAACTGTATGATTAAACATTAATATCTTATTTTCTGCAGGTTTTAAGACACCTGTGTCACTTAATCAGTGTAATTCGCAGAGCATGCTCAAGTCCAGATGGAAGAATATTTAATGTAATGCACTTTTAAACATCTGTTACTAATAAGGCTATCTTTCTACTTAACACTCTAATTTTCAAAGTCCTAAAACAAAATTGGTACCTGTAACTACCTTCCAACTAAAAAAAAGAAAAAAACAAGTAACTGTTAGTAAGTTTAAAGACAAGCTTAAAAATATTCTCATGTCTGAGTCATCTTGCAACTGCTTTTGTGACAATGGTTAATATTAATGGACAAAGCATTGTTTTTGATGTTGTTTGCAAATTTTGTAGGCACAGTTTACGTAATTTAATTAGTAAAGCAATTCTTTACTTGTGTACCTTTGTGGATTGCTACCATTAAACTTGAGTCCATCTTGTCACTGAAAATGGTCTTTAAATCAGCCCACTAACTTTGGTTACAAAGAGAGAGTAATAAGTATAATTCTTCAAGTTGCTTTCCTGGTCAGTAAATGAGGCATTTTGTATGAGGACTTCAGTTGTTTCAGTACCTTTCTAATATGAAGTTTTTGTGTTTGTTAAAGAAAAGGGTTTGTTTAAGTGTGATGCTTGGGTATACTTTTGTTTGAAAATATTTGTATTCATTTTCAAAAAGAAAAACATGTATACAGGTTATTTATGACTGAATTATTTACAAATTATTTAAACAGGTTAGCTAAAAGCAGTAAACAGATATCAAAATTAAAACCAAAATAAAGTATTTACAAGGGTGTCTATCATTGACATATAATCAACTTTCTATACAATTGTTTCCCAATTATAATTTGCTACAGTCATTACTCTCCAGCATTTCACTTACTTTTTGCCATGCTGTATATAATGGTGTAGTTCTTTCAGTTCTTCATTTCATATTGTTCCTTTCCAATAGTGATACTGCTGACACCATATTGTTTTGCTTAAAAGTTGGAGAAGCTTTAGAATGCTTGGGTATTCTTGATGGCTAGCAACTGGAATTTCTGTATTTTCAAGATCCTTAATTGATAGAGGGGTGGCATCAGCAATGTTTTGTGGGTTACAAACATCTTTACTATAAAATTCTGAGTTTGATATACTATTAAAGATACAATTTCACCCTGTACCAAAGTCCTTTTGTAGAGGTATATTCAATTGTGTGTGAATATCTCATACCTCCAGAATTAGAGAGAAAACCAAAAAATATTCAAGGAAAAAGGGCCCAGATCAGGAAACTTTCAAAATGTTGGTACTATTGACTTGCAAATTTCACAATATAGAATATATGAAGGCATATGTATTTCTGAAGTAAAACATGCCCATAACTGTAATGGCTGCCATTTTGAGATGATTGTGATGTACCAAATTTTCTAAAACAAGCACAGATTTTAGAAGGCAAAGATCATTCTCTCTGCTCCGGATTACTCTAATCGAACTACATAACCCCACCTTGCCTAGCCCTTCTACACTCAATCTCACCTTCAATTTAATTGACGATAAATGATTCACCGAAATTCTCACTCACTACAGTCCCAACTTCTTCTATAAAAAAATCCTGCTTTTAAACTTAAACCCAGCTCCAATGCGGCAGACAGTATATACACTGAATATCTAAAAATTGCTGCACAAGCCATTGTCTTCCCTATTAGTGTACTCAATAATAAATCCAAACAAGGATCATATGTCCTCAAACTTTGGAAAACAGCCTTTATTCTACCACTTCACAATGGCGACATCTCAACCAATATCTCAAATTTCCGTCCTATAGCTATTTTATCGCCCATTTCCAAACTCCTCGAAAAATACATTCATAAGCAACTACTACACTTCCTGCTCAACCACCAAATCCTGTCTCCAACACAACATTGATTCAGACCAGGTTACAGTAATTCAACAGCCTTAATATCCTTTGTGGATTCAGTTAACAAAGCCCATGACTCCGGAAAAAAATTGTATCCTCTCTATTCCTGGACTTATCAAAAGCCTTTGATACTATCTCTCACTCACTCCTTCTGTCCCAGCTCCCAAACACCAGTCTATCTACTCCCTCCCTCCCTAAACTGGTTTGCAAGTTATCTGACCCACAACAGGCAGTTAAATGGCAAAACTCAGTTTCCCCGTACCTCTCCAACTCGACCTGAGTCCCACTTTTTTTCAATAACCTCCTCTTATCATTCATTCAGGACATCTCTTGTACAATATGCAGATGACTTCACAATAATATGCTCAGCTGACACTATATCTGAACTGCAAGAAATAACTCAGTCAGCATTTTCATCTATAAAAACATGGCTTTACAATAATCATCTATCCCTAAATCCTAACAAGACAAAACTTATTATATTTACCCCTAAGAAAAAATACCTCCATAAACAAAATCCAACTTAGTGTACTTTCCCAGTCCAGCACAAAAATTGAAGTAGTAAACCACACTAGGCTACTAGTAGTAATAATCAATGAAAACCTATAATTTGACTAACATATTGAACAAAATATCAGCATAATACACTGAAAACTAGGAATTCTGTACAAACAAACATTTCCTTTCTCCGTTCACTAAACATACAGTAGCTACTTCTTATCTACTCACTCCCCTTGTCTGCAGCACCCCCTTGCTAATGAGCATCCAATCTTCACTAAAAATAAAACAAGACATATGTTACAATAAAATTGCAAAGTTCACAACAAATGCCCAACTCTCTACCCACCACTGCATATCCCTGTATTCATTAAACTGGCTTGAACTCCCCCACTATCTCACCTATCTTCAATTAAGTACCACTTACAAAATAATATTCAGACCATTAAGACTGTCCTGCCCTGAAGTCCCTATTTACCCATTATATTCCTAGCAAGTGCCTTAGATCAGAAAAACAACATCTTCTGCAAAAATATAAGCCCAACCTACCTGCTGGTCAACTACTTTACTTTTGCATGGTGACCAAAACATGGAATACCCTTCCATTAACAATTCACTCTAATCAGAATCTCACTTCTTTCAAAACAGCTAGTTTGCATGAACACCTCTCCACTAACTGGATCTGTAATTATACTAAACCTCCTCATTCCATAACATAGCACTTTGCATACTTACTGCACATTTCATACGGCAACTAACAATTACTTTTCTACCGATAACTTACGGTGTCTGCCAATTACCCCCTCTGACTCTTTATCCATTCGTTTAGTATTTCTACTTTTGCGTTTACTCATAATCTCAGGATGAGTACACTCTCTGCTCTACTCCCTGCCTCTACTAATTCCTATCTCTGCCTTACAATTTCTCTCTTGCAATTTTCTGCATAATTAGCTGTCTTTCATATGTTATATTTTCCTGTATTTAGATTAGAATTTGTGGCTATTGTTTTGCCTTTACTTATATTTCTGTGTAAACACTATTTGGGAAACATTTTGTATTTAGATTTGAATTTGCTATTATCGCTTTGCCTTTACTTATATTTCTGTGTTAAAACTATTTAGGAAATGTCTATAAAATGCCTAATACGGTATTCCTTTACTTTACTCACTCCTTGCATTTTACCTTACTAGCCTTTGCTTTACTTTCATTTCTCTCTAAACTCATTTTACCTTTACTAGCCTTTGCTTTACTTTCATTTCTCTCTAAACTCCCAGCCCTCTCTACCTATTATATCCAGAACCTCACTTACTCTGTTACAGCTTACTTTCCTGCAATACTTGCTCCACTGATTGGCTCTCATCCTTCCCCTGGTGTTTCCTGCTCCGTTCGCCCTTCGGGCTCACTCCGCTCCCCTACCCTGCCCCCAAATCTCACCCACCCCCAGTGCCTCTAGCTATATCCCTCTTGTTTCCACACCCACTTCCTCCCTAAACCAATCAACCATCAACACCACAGACACACCCCCAACAGCCTATTATCCAATTTGTAACCACACCCACAGCTAATACATATTAATACATCTAACTTCTAAAACTCTCATTCACTTACCTAGCTTAATTACATCCAGCTCCACTCTTACTACTCTTTATTCTACTCAACCTAGACAAGATTTTTTTCTCACCCCCTGCACAATTAACTTACAACACATATAGTACAACTATCACACTTAATACAAAGCAACCTCTCAACATGCCTCTAAACCCTTCATCCATCTTTATTCTTCTATCACTTTCTCTTAAACTATCATATCTTTATCACCTCACCCAACCTCATACTTCTTACCATTCACAACTTTATCATATGACCAACCATCTGAACTCCCCACTATCACAATTGCACTCTCCTATCTCCCCCATCTTTACCCAATAACACAGCTCTTCACCTTCTCATTCAAAGTTTTCCCCTCTCAGAAAAACTATATCCCCTTAGTAACTAAACACCCCTTGACCATCACAGCAGACGCAAACTGTTTTCTCACTCCACTCAACTATCTTTTGAACCCCATCTTTCATCTCGTTACCAGTCTTTTATCTGGTGATATCCATCCCAACCCCGGCCCCTCCTCCTCTTCCTCCTCACACAAGCCTATATTCTTTACTTCCCTTAACTCACAAAGTATAGTGAATAAAGTCCCAAGCCTCCATGCATGGCTCAGGCATAACAAACCTGACATACTATCTATCTCAGAAACATGGTTAAAGCCCTCTATAAAAGACTCTGAAATACTCCACCCACCTATTCAATCATTAGAAATGACAGGACCCAAAAGAAAGGCGGTGGAGTTGCTCTCCTATACTCCTCTTCCTTGCTAGTCACCCCGTATGACAAACCTATCCCTACATTTAAAAACGCTGAAATACTCCTCTCTCTCCTACAAGTTAACAAGCACAAATACATATGCCTAGCATCCCTCTACATCCCCCCAGGGGACAATATTTCTACACTCGAAAATATCCTCTCTTGGCTCTCTGACAATATTAGCAATGAAACCATAATCCTAGGAGATGTAAATATTAACTGGACCTCCATCCAGTCTCCAACCAACCATCTTAACATCAATCTATATAACTTTTCCCAGCTAATCAACACCATAACCCACCCATCAAAGGACCCCTCCAGTGGCACCATCCTTGACTGGATTCTAGTGTCACACCCCCACTACTTTTCTGATAGCGGTACACTACCTGACCCTCTTAGTGATCATCTGCCTACTTTCACTCACCGACTCCCCTGCATCTCCAACCGCACCCACAACTACATCACTACCCGCAATGACAAAAGCTTTAACCCATCAATCTTCATAGATTCCCTGAAAGCAGTTAATTGGAACAATCTAAAGACACTGCCCTTAGAAGAAGCAGTTGCCCACTTTAACTCCACCTTCTTAGGAATACTTGATTCCCAAGCCCCTCTAAGAACAAAAAGAATAAAAATAAAATCAGCCCCCTGGCTAACCAAAACCACATTATCAACTATGCGCCTTAGAGACAAAGCCTGGGGACTCTAGCTGAGAAATAAGACCCCAGAACAACATATTGCATACAAAACCCTTCGAAATAAAGTAAAAAAGCTAATAATCTCTGATAAACAAAAATACTTCTTCACACTCCAAAACAATAATAAAACTAACCCTCAAAGATTCTGGAAGGGGATCTCCACCCTCCTTAACCCTAGCAAACCACACACCCCAACCCCAGACCCAAATATCCCAGACTTGGATTTAGCTACACAGTTCAACTCCTTTTTTATTGACTCCATTAACAAATTCACCTCCTCCTTTACAGGCTCCACCTCAACATCTAAGACACCCCCTCCCTCTCCTGCAAACAACCCTATCCCCAATTCTACTTCACTCTGCCTATCTTCCACCTTAACCACTACTCAAACTGCCCCATCACCTGTACCCTCCTCAAATTCTCTCTCTCTCCATCCTTCTCCATTCTCATTAAAACCTATACCCATTACCACTATAAAGAAACTCCTTCAGAAACTGAAGCCATGTACTAATGCCCCTGACAACATTCCCTCTTACTTCCTACATATAGCAGCAGATGCAATTGCTTATCCGATTAGCATTTTAATCAACCGTTCCATCCACGAATGCATTGTACCCCAACTGTGGAAGCAAGCATTCATCATCCCCCTGCACAAAGGAGGCAACAATTGCAACATCAGTAACTTTCGTCCTATTGCTATTCTGTCCCCCATTTCTAAACTTCTGGAAAAGTGTATACACCTTCAACTTCTGCCACATCTCTTAGATAACAACCTGCTAACCCCTACACAACACGGATTCAGGCCAAATCATAGCACTATGACAGCCCTTTTGTCCTTTCTTGAGACTGTTAACACAGCACGTGATACTGGCCACATTGTCTCCACCTTACTACTTGACCTCTCCAAAGCCTTCGACACCATCTCACACAATTTGCTCTTAACCAAACTGTCAAAATTTAACCTCTCTCCCTCTACCATAAACTGGTTCTCCAGCTATCTATCAAATAGATACCAAGCTGTAATATGGAAAAAGGCCACTTCCCCATTCCTTAGTACCCCCACTGGAGTTCCTCAAGGATCTATTCTTGGTCCCCTCTTCTTTAATATATTTATCAATGATTATCACAAATCTATCCCACTTGCAAACATCATCCAATATGCAGATGATTCAACCATCATCTGCTCTGCCACTTCCTCCTCTCTGCTCCAAAAACTTACTCAGGAAGCTTTTTCAATTACTGAACATTGGATGAAAATAAATCACTTAGCACTCAATGCCTCCAAAACAAAACTTATGGTATTCACCCCCTCCAAATCCACTTCCTTCAACATGAACTCTTTCTCAATTACCAGCCTAAATAACTCACCCCTTGAACTAGTGTCTGAAACTAAGCTACTTGGTGTACAGATTGACAATCGGCTTAGTTACAACTCCCATCTACAACTAAATATTAAAAAAACCCATCAAAAACTAGGTATGCTCTACCGTCAGAACCAATACCTTACAAGCTCCTTCAAAATCACAGTTGCTTCCTCTTTTCTCATCCCCTCCCTTCTCTATGGGGCCCCATTATTGACTAATCTTCAGACTTCTCTAAAAAACCAGCTTTCCTCCTGCTATAACAAAATTGCCAAATTCGCCAACAGCCATAGGTCCGCCACCCACCACTGTTCCTCTCTCCAAAAACTAAACTGGCTCGAATTACCTAATCAACTCATATATATACAGCTGACTTTCGCTCACAAGCTCATCCTTAGCCCCTCTCTTTGTCCCTCCCTGTCTTCCGCCTTCAAAATGCACCTACCAAACAGAGTCTTAAGGTCTAACAATCAAAACCTACTAGAAGTACATAAACCATCTCATCCCCCAGGTAAACACTTACTATCTTTTAATCTTGCCCGTCTCTGGAACTCACTTCCACCATCCATTCGTACCACCACTAACCAGTACATGTTCAAAAAATCTCTTCATACATATCTAAGGTCCCAATGGGATTGTTCTTGCTCCCTCCCCTCATAATTCTATGTTATCCCATTCTCCTTCCCATATATGATACATAACTCTTCCTATCTAAGCTTATGTTCCCTCAGAATACCTACCCTGCAATGTAAGTCTATGTTTTCTTCTGAACAACTTCTTTGAATGCATAAAACATTACTCTTTTAACTTATTCCCCTGACATTTAATCCACATCAGATTATATTGTTTTGAATGCTTCTTGAATTTTTGAGCCTAAATGTGTTAAATGTTTTATCTTTTACTCTGTATAAGTATTATTGTAATTTTTGTATGTACCTGTTTTTGTCTGTATTGGAGCTTTTCTCCCCAGGACTCCATTGAAAACGGGTTCTTTTGGCCCAATGGACTATCCTGGTAAACCAACTGCAAATAAATAAATAATAAATAAATAAATAAATAAATAAACAAAATTAAATAAATGAACCAGTGAGGGCTAAGAGCTAGAGAATGTGTTTGCCTCTAAAAACATAAAATTATCTAAATAAGGAATAAATTCAAAGTCATTAATGAACAGCAAGAATAATAATGTCCCCAGCATTGCCCCGTAGGGTACACTCTAAGAAGGTGCAACAGTGTCATATACAGACAGTCTCTGTCACACACACAGACATACACACACGCACATATACAAGTATCTATAGCTAGCTCTCTATATATCTATATATAAGTATCTATATATGGGTCACCTTCAGATGCCCGACAACGCGTTTCGCTGACACGGAATCCGACGGGACGAAAAGACCGACAACGCAGATGACCGACAAGGTGAGAACCCGACGGACTCGGTAAGTGTGCGATAGAGTGAGGGATTTAGTGTTAGGGAGCGGACAGGTAAGTGTGCGATAGTGAGGGACTGTGGGTTTAGGGGTGGGTTAAGTGAGTTAGGGTTAGGGTGCAGGTAGGGTGAGTGTGCGGTAGTGTCGGACCTTGGGGTTAGGGGTGGGTAAGTGAGTTAGGGTTAGGGTGCAGGTAGGGTGAGTGTGCGGTTGTGTCGGACCTTGGGGTTAGGGGTGGGTAAGTGAGTTAGGGTTAGGGTGCAGGTAGGGTAAGTGTGCGGTAGTGTCGGACCTTAGGGTTAGGGTTTGGGTTAGGGATAGTGGATATGTTATGTAGTGTACTGTGTTGTTTACGTGTAGTGTGTTGGTGTAATGGTTTTCGGTGTTTTGCGTTGTCGGTATTTTTTGTTGTCGGTCTTTTGGTGTCGGTGATTAGTGTGTCGGCGAAACGCGATTTCAAGGATATAAAGGTGATCCCTATATATATATAAATATATATATATATATATATATATATATATATATATATATATATATTTCTAGAAGCAAGATGTAATCCATAGTTCTGAAGTCGCCTTTTTCCATGATAGTGTACATTTAGTCTGCCTAATAGTCAGTTGTGACTGTGTTATGTTTGGATCTAAAATCATGCTGTCTATCAGGAAGGATATATGAGTTGGAAAAATATAGGACCAAGCAATAGTATAAGTAAAACTGAAACAAAATGATAAACCAGTGTTAACCAATTTGTGAACAAATATGGAATGGGTTCTGACATTTACTGTTAGGTACAGTAAATCTGAAATGAATAATATCTAACAATATTATTTTCTACACTTTGCCTACAGTAGACATGCTCACTCATTTTTAAGAATAAACATGCAAAGCTTGAGTTGCTAAGAAATACAGTGCTGAATTTTGTGGCATTTTTCACAGCTCTAGAAACTGCAGAATTTGCTTCATAATGTCAGAATGACATCTTGAGAAGGTATATTGCTGTAAATATTATTTACAGTATAACACCATACACACAGAATGCCTAATGGAATGCTAAATGACCTTAGCACAATAAGAGGTAATGCATTGTCTTTCACTGATGTTGACGAAACCCTCAATTTGTCTCAAATGTAGTAATAAAATATCTGAAAACGAGGAAAGGGTTGTCAGGTTGTCTGACAACAGTATTATTGCACTTACAACCTTGATATAATGCATCTTCTTTGGTGCCTTGTAATAAGGTCTTGTGAATCAAATAGGCTAATGGTAGCACAGTAAATTACTGTTCAATGTGCCAGACACATAAAGGAGGTATATAAATTTGTACTCCATGCAGAACAAAGTACTTCCACTCTGGTATTTGCTTGCCTTTTTCAGTTCTTTCTCATCCCCCCACTCTCATCTCTCTCCTGAGCTGCTGTGCAACGTTGACTTGTGTGATTTACACTTGCCTTCAGCTGCTGTTTGTGTTAAGCTAAGCAATTATCACCTTGGACCTTGAAATCTTCATTTAACACCTGATGGTTATCACCTTGTGAATTTAAAGAGAATGCAATTAAAATCCACGTAACTTGTTGGTTTAAAAAGGAATCTTAACTCCGACCCAAATTCCCTTTTAAGCTAGTCTGTTTAACTCTTAATGTCCTGGTACTTAAACGGACCAGCCATGAAAAGTGAATGCTACTTTTTTTCCCTTTATATCTGAAATGATAGCACCTTTATTTTATTTTTTATTTATTTTATTTTACATTCTTAACCGGGGAAGTCCATCTGGACAAGCAGTCCTTTTTCAGAGAAGGCCTGGGGGGAAAGCCCCACATTTAAGTACACTAATAGTACAGACAATGACAGTGAATACATTTATGATGAGTTACAGTTTTGGAACATAGAGAACAATAAACACATATGATAATAGTTACAAAAGACAGGATATAGAGATGTACAGTGCCCTTATATTATCTAAATCATGCTGAGGAGTAAACAATATAGAAATATTGCAAATAGATATAGTACAATCTATCAGCTTTGTTTAACACTGCTGTAGTGACTAGCTGGATGGGATGTAGCATTGGTTCCCTAAGTCACTTATTCCCCTGGTATGGAGCAGGGGCACAGTCATTTATTAGTGAGGTGGGCTTTTAGGGCAGTTTTGAACTTGGTTATGGAGGTTTTGTTTGTTAGGCTAGTGGGTAGGGTATTCCGCACTCTGGCTATACAGGAGGAGTACAGAGATTATCCTGCCGAGTTAGAGACCTTTGAAACTTCAACTAGTTGTTTGTTTTTGGAGTGCAGAACTCTTTTCCCAGTGTATGGCTTGATTAGGTTATTTATGGTTGGAGTTTTTTCTGGATTGTGTAGAATTTTGTGTGTTAGAGTTAGTTGATTATAAAGTATGAGATGGGGGAATTCAAACCATTGCAGTTGTTTTAGGGCTATGCAATGATGTGTCCTATAGGGCAAATTTGTGGCAAACCTAGCAATTTTGTTGTAGCATGCTTCTAACTTCAATGTGTCTGTTTTTCTTAGGTTAGTGAGAATAGGGGAGGCATATGTCAGTGGGGAGAGTAAGGGTGCCCAAACTATAGTTTCTTTGGTTGTTTTTGTCAGAAAGGGTTTGTTCCTATGTAGGGCCCCTAGTTTATTGTGGACTTTTTTTTGGTGTGGGCAATGTGGATGTCAAATGACAAGTTACAGTCGATCTCCATTCCTAGAAGTTTGGTGTGTTTAACAGGTGGGATAACAGTTTTATTGTTGGATACTATGTTGAAAGGAAAGGGAGGAGGTTTGTATTTAGAATGGTTAAATAGTAATAGTTTTGTTTTATTGGGGTTTAGAATTAGTTGATGATCAGATAACCAGGATTCTACTCACAGGAAGGATGCTTGTATGAGTGTGTGGTATTATTGGATGGCAGATGCATTACATATTAGTGTGGAATCATCTGCATATTGTATGACTGCAGCTTAGGGTGTGGAGGTATGGAGGTTATTAGTAAGGGATAATTGGCTAGGCTTAAAATGGCTTGCATGGGCAGTTAGCTTAGTACTAATCTATAAACCTATAAACCTATAAAGATAGAGAAGAGTGGTGGCCCAAGGATGGAGCCTTGGGGCACCCCTAGTGTTAATGGGAGTAATGGAGAGGTGTTGGATTGCCACTGAACTACCTGTTGTTGCCCTAAGAGATAGCTTTGGAACCAAGAGATAGTGGACTCAGGTTTAGGGTAGAAAAGACACTGATAAGTTTATCATAAGAAACTGTATCAAATGCCTTTGAAAGGTCTAGGAAGAGAGCTGATACAAATTTTGCATTGTTTCTATGTGTATTCACAGTTTCAGTAAAAAATAGAAGGGCAGTAGTGGTGCTGTGAGAGGGGCTTAATCCATGTTGTGTTCTAGTAAGTAGGTTGTGTCTGTTGAGGTAGTTCATAATTTGGATATGTATACATCTTTCAAGAACTTTGGAAAGTGGTGAGAGGATAGCAGTGGGGCGATAGTTTGATTTTGAGGTGCTACCTTTATGGAGAGGGATAACATAGGAGAATTTTCAGATGTCAGGAACATTTTTTTCGGTTATTGATCAGTTAATAAGAACTGATACAGGATAACCTATAGCCTCTGCAGCTATATTCAGAAAGTCTGCTGGTAGATTATCTACTGCTAGGGTTGTGGGTTTCAGTTTTCTAAGCAGTCTTTTAGATGTATCCATATTAACGGGTTGCAGTAAGAAATGGATGGTATTGTTGTCTATATTTTCAGAGGAAATATGTCTGGAAATAAGTTGTGGTTAGGTTAGGGCTAGGATTGATTTGGTGAAATACCTGTTGAACTGTATTGCTATGCTATCAGTAGTGGTGGTAGTAGGGGGTGGAGTTCTAACTTTAACAGGTAGAAGGATGTTGTTGATGGCAGACCAGAATTTTTGAGGGCTGTTTAAATGTTTTTCTGTATGTCATGATAGTAGTGGATTTTGTCTTTTTTTTTACTTCTTTTTTAACTTTGTTTCTAGTTCCAGCTAAGCTATTTTGAGAGTTTGAGAGACATTTTTTTTTCCAATCAGTCCATGTTTTATCTCTAAGTTTCATGAAGGCCCTAGTTTCTTTAGTAAGCCAGGGTGCATAATTAACTTTTGCCCTTATTATTCTAGCTGGGGAAACGAGTGTAGGATGTTTAAGAAAACAGTGTTCAAATAATGGACTGCATCATTAAGATGGAGAGCTTTGAGTGGGTCCCAGGTAGAAGTTTTTAGGGCGGAGATGAATTGGTTAGGACTAAAATTAGTTTTTTTTTTCTTAACAGGCGATGGGTAGTTGGTTTGGCTTGGTTGGTATGGAGTTTTAACATAAAGACTGCATGATGGTCACTTAGGGTGTCTGGTAGGCAACCAGAATAATAAGAGTGAGCTGGTTTATTTATGAGGATCCAGTCTAGAATTGGTTTCCGTTTGGTAGTTTTGTCAATTCTGGTTGGTGATTGAATAATTTGACTAAATCCATACAGGTTTATGTGGTTGGTGGGATTGTTAGAGGAACAAGTTAGACAATCTATATTAAAGTATCCCATTAGAATTGTCTCTTGTAAGAAGGTATTTGTGGCCCAGTTAAGTAGGTTTTCTAGAGTAGGGATATTGATTCCTGGTGGGATATACCATCCAATTATATTAATGACTTTTCTGGCATTCATTTTTAATCTGGTCAATATGATTACAGCATTGTCAAGAGAGGGGGTGGGTATTTCAAGAGCTTCTACATTGAATTCATTTCTGAACAGTATAGCAACTCCACCTCCTTTTTTATTTTGTCTGACTGTGCGTAGAATACTGTAACCAGGTGGTAGGATTTCACAATTTGTAATTTTTGTCTTTAACCATGCTTCTGTTAAGAGAATGATGTCAGGGTTGTAGAGAGTGAGAGTGGCATGACGTTCATAGACTTTGTTTAAAATGCTTCTTATATTAATGTTTAATAGAAAGAGGTCTGAGGGTTTTCTTTTGGCTAATACAGTATTGTCACATTGAGCTGGGGGAATTGGGTTTTGGGAGGCTGGACCTGGGTTAGAATGGATATCACCACTAAGGGATAGTTTAGATGCTATGTAGGTGATTAGGTGTGTTAAAGTGGTCACATACTCGTTTCATATCAGAGATGGTTTGGGGATGTTATGTTTGGTAATTCTCTGGATGGGAATAAAAAAGTGTAGGGTTGTATTACTTTCAAAGTGTCAAACTAGTACTATTTGTCATGTACTTTACATTGCAAGTATTTATATAATAAAATAATTTTATTGTACTTTGGCATTTCATTTTCCAATGCAGCAAGTAGCAACATATTAATAAAACTGCTTGGCATTCAAACAAAAGTGACAACATTATATAACATTATATAAGTGAATGAGCATTTATTTATCATTATAATAGATCATTTTTAGGTATGAAATGTATCACACTAGCAGTCATGAACACAGTAGAGTATAACAGTATTTACAGTGTAGTACTTATTATAGGCCAGATGAAGGGGTTGGACAGATTTATCAGCATTTACCTCTGACTGTAAAATAGGTACAGGAAAACACAACACAGGAGGTACCTTCTCAAGTCTTATGCAGGTTAAAAACACCAAATCTCATAAAGTTATACAAATATATTATATAGGTTCATAGGTAGGTACTAGGCTATTGGCCCTAGGGACTATATAAGCCTAGCCAAAAAGGTACCCTGGCTTTCGCCACCCAGGAAAATTATTTTCCTGTGCCCCTGTCGAGCAGAGCCACAGAGGTGATACCCAGGGTGAATTTCCTAGTTCCCATCCAATCATCAAGATTTTTCTTGAAAAGTGCTAATGAGGAGCTTTGTTTGATATAGATAGGTTATTTGTTCCAGAGTATGGGAAGTCTCTGGGACAGGAATCTATTCCTCCAGCATATTTGGTTTATTGTGGTGACAAGGTTTAGGTCCCTAGAGCATGTAGCTCGGATGGATTTCTTTAAGTGAAGCATGTCCAACAGCTCTGGGTTTGACATAGCTTTGTATGTTAGGCAGAGATCGCCTCTGAGTAGGCGATATGAGATGGAGTAAAAGCTGGAGTTTTTTGAGACAGTCTGCGTAGGGCATCTGTTTGAGTCTGGTAATCCTCTTTGTGAGGTATTTCTGCGACCTTTCCAGTTGTTGTAGGTATCTTGTGAGGTACATACCAAAAGGGGCATTGTACTCTATAATGGGTCTAATGAGTAATGAGTAAAGGGGAACAATGACCTCTTTTTCCTGGATGAGAAACCTTTTGTGATTAGGTGTGCCACGTAAAAGGATTTCCTGACTACTGTGGTGATGTGATTATCATAGGAGAGGCTACTGTCCATCTGTGTCCCAAGGTCTCTTATCACACTTTGGTGTTAAGTAGACTACCAGCTATGTGGTAGCTCATGGTTTCAGAGTTTTTACCAAAGGGGATGACAATGCACTTTTTGGCATTGAGCTTGAGGCCATGGCTTTGACACCAGGCATCTGTCTCAGTGAAGCCCTTTTGTAGGATGTCCACATCGTTAGAAGTTTTGATTATGGCTCCTAGTTTGCAGTCATCTGCGAACTTTGTTAGCCAAAGACCTTCTGTGTTAGCCTGTACTTCAGAAAAGTAGATACCAAACAGGAGAGGACCCAGGAATGAACCTTTTGATACTCCACTTGTCACTGGTCTGAAGTCCGATTTGGAGTCTGCTACTTTCACAGTGTGGGTTCTGTCAGTGAGCCAGTTGGCAACCCACCTTGTGACATAGGGATTTATACCTAGTTCAGTGAGCTTATCTATAATTCCAGAGTGGGGGGTGGTGTCAAAAGCCTTGGCGAGATCTGGATAGGCTGTGTGAACCACCTTACCCTCATCTACGGCTTTGGTGACTGCTTCAAAGAAGTCTATCAAGTTTAGGAGACATGATCTGCCTTTTACAAACCCGAACTGGGTGGGGTCCAGAGTTTGGAGATTGCCAGTTTCTTTGTTTATAAGTTCCATGATGATACGTTCCATGGCCTTGCAGACCAGGCTTGTTAGGCAAATGGGGCGTAGTTCCCAGGGTCCGTGGTGGCTCCCCCTTTGTGGAGTGGGATAACTGTCACTGTGTGCCATTCAGTTGGCACAAAGCCTGAGGTGAGGCTATGACTGGACATGGTGCTTAGGTGGGCTGCCAGTTCATTCTATAGTTCATGTAGAATGCAGCCTGGGATGTTGTCAGGTCCCATGGATGCTGTGTTCTTGGCTTTGGAGAGTGTGTTTTTTACCTGTGCAGCCCTGATTGCAGGAATTTTGCATTCTTCCAGTATAGAGATGGGCCCTTTAGGGGGTGGTGGAGGGGTAAAGTTAGCACTGAACCTATCTGCCAGGATGTTGACAATATCAGTTGGTTCTGTATATTTAGTGCCACTGTGCTGTAACTCAGAGCAGATCTGAGTGTTGCCATTGATATTCTTGACATAGCTATAGAATGCTTTGTGGGTGTCTTTAGAATCAGTAGTGATTTTGTTTTCATAACTAGCTTTGGAGGATTTTATGAGGGATCTCAGCTTCTTACTGAGGCTGACCAGGGAGTTCCTCCAATCATGGGATTTAATTCTTTTTTGCAACAGTTTCTTCCTTCTGTTGTAGAGTTTGCTTATGGCAGGGGACCACCAGATTGGCTTCCTTTTTTTGTAGGATAGCATCTTGGTTCTGTTAGGGATAGCATGATCCATGCACTTGTTTAAATGCATGTAAAGTGCATTTGTGTAAGATTCAGCAGTCGTACCTCTAATGTCCATCTGCATAAGTATCATGAAGTTTGCCACTTCTGTCTTAAGCGTGAAGTTGGCTTTGGAGAAGTTTTTTACGGTGGTTTCCCTAATGGGAGATGGGGCGGGATGTGGATGTCTAGGGTGATTAGCTTGTGATTGGATCTGGCCAATGTGGAATTGACCTCTGGTGTGGAACACTGGTTGCCCATGTTGGTAATAACCAGGTCTAGGATATTGCTGCCCCTGTTGGGGGTGTGGATAAGTTGATCTAAGGCGTTGGAATTTATGAATTCCAGAAAACGTTGAGCAAAAGAGTTGGTACATGAGTAGTTTTCCCAGTTAAAGGTGGGGTAGTTGAAATCGCCCATTATTAGGGTGTTGGGTTGTACCCTAATATTTTCCTGTGTATCAAGAAATGAGGAGTGGGAATCCTTGGGCATGGTGAGGGATCTGTAGCAAGTTACAATTTGGACTAAAGTCTTGACCAGAGTTAGTTGCTCTTGGATAATCTCAGATGCATTATGCTGAGCAACTAGCCTGGAGGTGTGGATATCCTTAATGAATATGGACATGCCTCCACCTTTAGTGTTTCGGTCCAGGTTAGGTGGCCGAAAGGTGTGGTATGAATTATAGCCTGGTAATGCAGGAGTGCTCCCTTGAGCCTTGAACCAGGTCTCTGTCACTGCACAGATGTTGATGTTCTCCATTTTAAGGAGTGCCTCGACTGAATGCATTTTGAGATTTAGACTTCTAGAAGCATTACCTTCAGATTTTGCTTGCTTGTACCTGTTACGGTGGTGAATTTGTCATTTGAACCTTGCCTAAAAAAGGCACTATAAGGGTGGAAAGAGGCTTAGCCAGTATCCAGAATCCCAAGAGCGACAGGTGCAGGCCATCTCTGGCAAAGCATCATGGTCTGTCAATCATGTCATACAAGGCAAACAGATACTGGATCCCCTTAGAATAACACCAGAAGCTTAGTCAATTGTTGAAGTCAATCATTTTGTCCTTGTACTGTGGTATCATTCTGGGTGATGGCAGGATGCTACTCAGGGCTAGGGTCATACCTGCCTGGGCTACAAAATCAGACAACTCCTTCATGTCTCTTTTCATGTAGTCCAGGGAGGTACATCTCAGGTCATTCACACCAACATGGACAATGACAGAGTTATATTTGTACTTGTTGTGGAGTGACCTGAGTGTGTACATTATGTGGTGGATCCTGGCACCTGACAGGCAGCTGACAGTAACTTTCTTCTTGTTTAGCCTGGTGAGTGGAACATCAGTGTGCCTGACTATAGAGTCACCTATGACTAGAGTGTTCGGTACGTTGTTATCGCTTATGGGCTGTGGCTGAGTGGCACACTGAATTTGTGGGCTATCTGTCATTTGGGTTGTGTTGGGGGTGGAGGTTGCTTGCTTTTCTGCTTTGGAGGTCTCTGTTGCTTGAGCAGATTTTTATTGAGAGCCTCCGCAAATGTAGCTGTGTGTTTTGTGTTGCTATGTGTGTATTTTGGTGGTGTAGGTTTTGAGGGACTATGTGATGAGTGTGGTGTGGTGCAAGTGTTTACCTTCTCCTCTTGACTGTCTAGTCCAGTCTTGGGTGATGAAGAGAGCTTTGCTTCCAGTTTGGTTATATAAGTGCATCTGTCACAGGTTGTAGTGTTAAGGCACCTGACTTTTTGCTGAGACAAGGTTGTATGGATAAATGTAAGACACTTTATGACATAATACATTGATATCTCAATTCTTCATTTTCTAGACATTGCTTCATTAAGCAAACACATTACTTATAATTGCTGTTTTTTGTCAGATATAAAGTCTTTCTAGAAATGCTTCACTTTCATTTCAGATGCAAAGCAGAAGTACTTTATCATGCAGTAGCAGATATTTGTTAATTACATTTTAATAAACACATTTTAGTTACTGGGGCTGTCTGAATATGCTGCAGACTCTTCTCTTAACAATTGTATATACTTAGGAGAATTTGGGAGAGTCAATATCTGCACTTCTGATGCTGTTGTACATAAAACTGAAAAAAAGAAATCCCATTTATATGAATTATTCTGTACACCATCTGATACTTCTGAGAACTTTGAAGGCTTTGAGTTCCTGCTCTAGCCCTGGGTAAAATCCTTAATCCCGCTTCCTCTCATCCATCTCAAAGCCACCTCATAGAGATCTGCTAGCCCCTCTAATATCAGATGGAATGCATATTCTCATGATTTCTTCTGGATACTCTTATATTTGCAGTGTGTGACTACTGATGTATTTATTATATGTCTATGACTACTGTATGCAGAGTCTTAAGTGTTTTACTTCTTACTGTATGTATAACTTCAAAAAGCTACTACTGTGTAGTGCAGATGTTACTGTCACTTGAAATTTTGGTATTGCCTGTATACCTTTGCTGTGCGGTGCAAATGTTACTGCTTTGCATGTGTCTTCTTTTCTTTTCTGTGTATTTACTGTGTGGAGCTTTTCCCCCAGGCCTCCACTGAAAACAGGCATCTCTGCCCAGTCAGACTTTTCCAGGTAAACAAATGTAAAATAAATAAGTAAATGATAAATACATTCTAAAAATGCCCCTTGGGACACCTCTTATATGTATCTTACTGAAGGCTTGTCTAGGTGCATCTTGTTGGAGGCATCCCAAAACACTCTCCATATTAGAGTGAGTTAGAATGAGGTATACACTTTGTATCTCTTCTAAGCAATTTTTATTTTTCATTACAAAAATAAAGCACAGACAAAAATGTTTCCATCACTTATACTTTATAACCCACTGTTTTGGTTGCTTTATGTTGACTCTCACTGTATGTTTAGTCTACGCCATCTTTCAAAGAAGAGAGGTATCTTACTGTTTGATCAAACTAGCATTTTGTAACACAATGGTTTGTTAAAACTGAATTCAGCTTTTTAAGCTAAAGAAGAAAGAAGAGGTAATTGTATTTGCTTTGTATCTGAGCTGATAAAAGACTTAACATCTTGCAAGGGATTGTTGTTTTATTCCAGCTTAGTACGTGCCTGTATAGGTAAGTATTAGTCTATTAGTCTGCAGACTTTTATAATCCTAACCAATAACTAGAGGTCAGAATCAAACCATGCACTTTGTAACTGGAAAGTAATGACATTAACCAATATGCCAACCCCTCCCCTATAGCAAGTATTGTTAATTGTCTGATCTTTTCTTGTGAGGATTTTCTCAAAGAACTATTCTCCTGAATCCGCCATTGGATTGTGGTTACTTAGAATGTGAAATCAAATGTTAGAATTTCCGGTAGTCTGAAAATCCTTGGATTTCTGTATTTGTATACCATGGACCACTATGTGATATTACCATGCCAGCAAGTGTAGTAGTCAACATTTTGATATTAGAGACCAGCAATGTTGTGTTTAGTGCTTTGATCACTACTTACTTATTGTCTCTTCTTCAAACAAATCGGAATATGTGAATAATATTCCACACATATCAAATCATCAGAGACGTTTACTGCATAGTCTCCTTGAAAGTGAATTAGAAATTCTTCTCTAGACTTATTATTGTGATATTCATTGCACACAGAACCACACTGAGCAACATTTTTAATCTCCACGGGTATTCTTTGCCAGAAGAAAATGCATCATGAACTCTTTCCTTGCAATTTCGTTTGGCTTGTATGCCTGCCTTCCTGATGGCATTTTCTTTCTTAGACTATTAGTCACTGCTTTTTTATCTTATTTAAAAATCATGTCTTCTCTGCATTTTAATTCTTCTTTAAATAAAACAATATATATATATATATATATATATATATATATATATATATATATATATATATATATATATGTCTGTAACCTCCACCCACTCTTTTTTATTACAACAGAACAGCAGACTACTGTTCTAATCAATCTTTTGTTGCATAGCATTTTTTAAACTAAGTTTGTTGCCTTACTATTGTTCTGATTTATAACCTGACTGTGTGACATATCTTAACTTAAATGTAGCTTTTTCATGCACACCCCATGTGGGAGGGCCATGACGTCTTTGATGCTGGTTTATTTATTCTCCCACTGTGACACAAGTGTCAATCCTATAGAGCCAGTAGAATGGGTGTCTCAATTTACTCTCCCATTTTGTCTTCTTCTGCAGGTGTGGGCACTCATTATACAGGCCCCTCACCATTTATTTGAGCTTCCTCCTGCTTGGGTCCTTGATGGGCTGAGGAATGATATACAGGAATGGTTAAGGTACATGTAGGGCACTGGAAAATGCCAATTAAACTGGATAGACAGGCTGACTGGTATGAGTGGGGATTATGCCAACTAGAAATGACTTGTCCAGACCTCAGTGGTAGGTAGACTACATTACAGGTTCATAGGCAAGTAATAGGCTAGCTTCCCTTGTGGGCCATTTTAAGCCTTTCTAACTTCTCTCAGTAGTAAGAATCAAACCTTGTACCTTGTATCGGTGAAGTAAACTCCTTGATAATGATGCTAAACCCCATCATCATCAATCCCCTTTTTCCCATATTCTACATGGGGTTGGGGTGGCATGTCAACTATTGCCATGTCTCTCTTGATTCAGTGCCACTCTCCTATGTTCTTCAACAGTCATGCTTGACTGTTGCAAGTCTTCTCTCACACAAGCCATCCACCTCTTCGATGGATACCCTAATTTTCTCTTGTCTTCTTCCTGTCTGCCCAATTCTTCTTCACCAGCTTTTCTGCACATGTGCTTGAACCACCATAATCTATTCTCTTTGATCTTCTCTGCAATTGAGGCTACTTCTCTGCTTTGATATCATGATTTCTTTATCTGTCCCATAGTATGCATACTAACACCCATCTCAGGCTCTTCATCTCCATCACTTCTAGCTTCCTCAACTGCTCGCCATTACTGTCCAGATTTCTGTACTGGACAGTAGTACTGGTTGTCCCAGTGCTTTGGCATTATTCTGTCCTACACTACCTCTGACACTCTGTGCTACTTGGCTGCAGCTCCTCTGAGTCTAGCTTTAACCTCCTCACTCAGACTTCCCTTCTGTTTAACCACCCCTTTCAGATGTTTGAAGCTGTTAACCTGTTCCACTAGTTTCCCCCCTATTCCAGTTCTCAACTTCTTCTGATTTCCCCAAAATTACCACCATGACAACTGTCTTGTCTGTTCAAAGTTTCATCCCAAGTGTCTTCAGTTTCGCATTCCATTCCCCTATACTTTGCTGAAGTTGTCACTTACAGTCTCCCTTTACTGCTACATCTTTTGCATGCAGCAGTTTTGTTGATCTGTCCCCACTGACCTGTTTGCTAATGTAGTCCATTACCAGTATGAACAGCAGTAGGCTCAGAGCTGAACTCTGATGCACACTCACTCCCATTGGGAACCCCTGTGTGAGACGAACACTGTTCGTACTTGAGTCATTGGGTCCTTGTACATAGCCTGCACTAATTCTATCAATGTTTCTGGGACTTCAAACCACTGCAGGACTGCACAAATCAACTTTCTTTGGACCTTGTCATATGGCTTTCTCCAAGTCTAGGAATGCCCAGTTGAAGTTTTTCCTCAACTGTAGTTTCTGCCTTACTTCAGACTTTGGGTCAGTTTTACTACATCCTGATCTGAATTCAGTGTGCCTTTCTATATCTTACTGCTCTGCATTTTTATTTATCAATTACCTGATCCAGAAGTTTCATGCAGTATAAGAAGAGCTTGATAACTCTATATTAATCACAGTTATGAATGTCCCCTTTGTTCTTATATACTGGCACTATTATAATTGTTCTCCATTCATATGTGATATGCCTTTCTTCCCATATTGCTATGAGTACCCTCAGGAGCCATTTCTCCCTTAACCCACTCAACATCTTGATCATATCTACTGTGGCCTCATCTAGTCTTGCTGCTTTCCCTCACTTTGTTTTCCTTAGTGCTGTTCTCACTTCTTCAAGGGTTGTCTCCTCCTCGTTTTCCATTGTAGACTGTATCTTGAGCAGTATAGCTTCTGTGGGGTTTCGTCATTCAGAAGCAGCCAGAACTACACCTTCCTTTTGATGTCCTGTGATCTTGTGAGCAGCTTGTTTTTGGCTTCCATTACAAAGGCTGTCTAAATATCTTTCTTGTTCTGTCTTACCTTGTAACCTGGTCGACTTTCTATGTGCATTATACCAAGTTTATTTCTAGTGCCAATAGAGTGCCAGTGATGCCTTGTTCTTTGCTATTGCAACTCTTCTCTTAGCTTGTTTGTTAGCCAACCAGTGCTCTTTCTTAACCTCGTCCATCTTTTTTGTCTCCCTCTCTTCCCTGCCCTCCTTGACTTGTGCCTCCGCTCACAGGTTTTCCTTATGTACCTTATTTCCATACCTGGCCTGGCCATATATCTGTTCTGTAGTCCTTGCACATGCTGTTTTGAGGTGCTGCCATTCTTCAACTCCACCTATTTCCTCCTGTTATTGGAGTTCTAGAGGTCTGAGTAATTCCTTGCACTGTTGTGCTTGCTGTCCAGTCAACTTCCAGGTCTTCAGCCTGGTCTCTGTTAATCTTAGAGCATTCTCTGACCACTGCTTGCAGCTGATTGTAGCAACCAGTAGCATGCTGCAGACTAATTGTTTCACTGGGGATTACTTTGTAATTGTTGATTCTACTCCAGTACTCTTTCCTTAATGGGAGAAAGTCTACCTGAGTTGCATGTTAGCCTGTGTTGCATGTTATACTGTTGCTATTTCCCTTTCTGAATCCTGTGTTGGCCAACATCAAGTTGTTTGACAAACTGGAGTCCAGAATGATCTCTACTTCTTTATTCATGCCATGTGGACCCTGGCAATCCTTGTATCCTACCAAATGTCAAATCTCCAGAAAGGCCATCAGCACCACGTATCCAAGGGGCTTGGACACCAAGAAAAATTCTCCGTTTTGTTTTAGAATACTCCATTTTATTATAGAAACACACTGTACACCCAAGGTAAAAAGCAGCAACAATTGGTTAAGCGCTTTCGTCTGAATGACATCAGACTTCCTCAGAACCATGATAAAAACACTCCAATAATATTTAAATACATTTTGGCGCCAACATCCTTACACAAACAATTATTTCTTAAAGAGCAACACTCCTATGCTATTGCATACTGTTGAACATCTTTTGTATACTAATTCTAAAAATCCTGGTACTACAAAATGCATAACTTAACAGTGGTTCCTGTAATAATAAAATTTGATTTACGAACCACTCTTTCGTCAAAAGTACAATGCTTGCAATATACACATACAGTAGAAGGAATAAACCATATGTGTGTAAACCAACTAAGTGCAAATAGTACTAACTGACCAATTTATATTGCAAGCATTGTACTTTTGACGAAAGAGTGGTTCATAAATCAAATTTTTAGAATTAGTATACAAAAGATGTTCTACAGCATGCAATAGCATAGGAGTGTTGCTCTTTAAGAAATAATTGTTTGTGTAAGGATGTTGGCGCTAAAATGTATTTAAATATTATTGGAGTGTTTTTATCATGGTTCTGAGGAAGTCTGATGTCATTCAGACGAAAGCGCTTAACCAATTGTTGCTGCTTTTTACCTTGGGTGTACAGTGTGTTTCTATAATAAAACGGAGTATTCTAAAACAAAACGGAGAATTTTTCTTGGTGTCCAAGCCCCTTGGATACGTGGTGCTGACGGCCTTTCTGGAGATTTGACATTTGGTAGGATTCGTGTTTAATCCTTGTATCCTGTTTTGTCTGTCCTAATATGTGAATTTAGGTCACCCATTATCAGCACCAGTTCATGTTGTCCTGCTTTATCCAGTAGAGCCTGTTACTGCTGTCTGAATGCACTCTCTTCTTCAGTATCACAACCCTGCTGTGGAGCATAGGCTGAGATAAATATGGAACAATAGTATTACAAAGTTACAAAGGTTCACCACAAACTCCAAATACCATGTACACCACTGTAAATCACTATGAAAACTAAATTGTCTTGAACTCTCCAACCAACTAACATATATCCAACTATTTGTTGTACATAACTTAATTTACAAACAAACAGCTTACCCTGCCTTGGATAAGCTTGTCAAACACTACATAGCAGACAGGTCACTCAGATCAGAAGACAAAAACCTGTTAGAAATCTCCAAACCTTCTAAACGAGCAGGTCAGTGTCTTTACTCATAATTCTGCACTATGGAATTCGCTCCCTTCAACCACCAGATCAACCCCCAGCCTGCCACTCTTTAAAGCCTCTCTAAAGGCACAACTAAATAAGTGATGGCTCTGCACATGTTTAACTCCAGGTTAATCCCCCTCTACAGCTTCTTCCTCTGCCCACCTTCCTTTTTCTCTGCAGTCTCCCTTACCCTTCTATATACCTATGAAACCTCACCAAGAAATCTCCTCCCCCTCACTCTAACCTTAGTGTGTGTTTTTCTTTCTGTCTCTCTAAATCCCTTTAAATTTATAATCTCTTAAACCTTATATGCTATTTTTCCCCCATCTCTAGGTAAAACTATTTACGTAATCTAGTGTAAACCTATTCTCTTGTTAACATGATGCTAGTAATCTATTGTTAATACATTGTAATATTTTAGAAATTAAGTTACATTTTAAGCAAATTTCGAAGTAACTGGCCATTTGTTCCTTTTTTCCCCAGCTCTAATCTACTTGTAATGTATTCTGTAAAGCCTTAACTAACATTATTTGTTTTAAAAAGTGTATTCTACCTGCGTAAGCACCTAAATGCATTGTGTTAAGACTTAACTGACATTATCATTGTAAAAATTGTAATCTATCTGTGTTTGTACCTAAATGTGAAGCTTTTCTCCCTGGGCCTCCACTGAAAATGGGTTATGTGACCCAGTTGGACTTTTTCAGTTAACAAATGTCAAATAAATGAAAAAAGAAAGAAAGAAATGTAGTATGGTCAGTAAAATTCATAGTGGGATAAAGTCAGTGTCAAATAGTATCAGACTGATGAACAATATTCACAATTAGTTTTAATTTCAGCAATAAGCATGATCTGTATGTAAATAAAACTCAGAGATCCGGCACTGGAAATTGGAAGCAATGACTGAGATGAAATTGAAGTAAGCAGTTGTAATATGTTGACAAAAAGTGGGAAGTTTGGATGTTACCTACTAATTAGTGATGATAAGGTAGGCACAGGTAAACATCTGGATATTTACATGGATGTAAAAGTCATTGAAGAGCTTTAGGTAGAGGAGGAAGCCGAAGTCAGGCCTTCACAGAATTAGCTTTGCCTGCTAATATATTCACAAATAATGTGCAGTGTAATGTAATACATGACAATAATCATTTGGGATGCAGATGATTCTACAGACTTCAAACTGTTGAGGCTCCCTTCAATTCTGAATTCAGGAAATGCATGTTTTTAAAACATGCAAAGAAAAGAGACTCGTCAGTGTTATTTATTATTATTGTTATTATAATAATAATTATTATAGGTTCATAGGTTCATAGGTTGGTACTAGGCTATCAGCCCTAGGGCCTATACAAGCCTAGCCATAACAATTCCCTGGCTATTTCTTCCCACATTATTTACTTTCCTGGACCCCTGTCTAGCAGGGTGACTGACGTGATCCCTGGGGTGAATTTCCTTTCTCCCATCCAATCGTCAAGGTTCCTCTTGAAGAGGTCCAAAGAGGCACTCTGCTTGACATGTATGGGCAATCTATTCCAGAGTCTGGGGAGTCTCTGGGTCAGGAACCTATCCCTCCAACATGTTTTGTTTATTGTGATGACAAGGTTTAGATCCCTGGAGCGTGTAGCTCTGAGGGATTGGGATTTCTTTAAGTGTAGCATGTCCAACAGCTCTGGGTTTGACATGGCCTTGTATGTTAAGCAGAGATCGCCTCTGAGTAGACGATATGCGACAGAGTATAGCTGGAGTTTTTTAAGGCGGTCAGTGTAGGGCATCTGCTTTAGGCCTGTGATTCTTTTATTATTATAATTATTATTATTTGCATTGTTAGTATGTTTTGGTTTCCAGATCTGAATTGTCTGATTGTCTTGATGGACTGAATCTCAGATTTAAGCATTTATCAGCTCTGTATAGAAACTGGGATGGATTTTTCTAAGATGAGAGAAAGTTTGGGTATTTTTTGTTCCTGTCAGCAAAATTTCTTTTATGTTGTGAAGTGGTGTGCTCTGTTTGAGAAATTAGTTACAAATGTGTCTATGTTATTATACATTTGTTTTATTTCAGTGTGGTGATTTTGTTAAGATAGTGGAGGCATAGAGGAGATTGAGCAGGATAATTGATTTAGCTATAACTGGCAGCTGCCACTAATTTAGTGATTTGGGCATTTAGTAGAAAGTGTGAGAGACTTGTCTAGTTTTCTAAGGAAATTAGTTTGAGTTAATTTTTGGAGCTAGGTTATAGTAGAAGCAACATATGGAAACGTAGAGTCATCAGCATAGACTGATTGCTATGTTTGCTGCCTAGTAAATGAAACATTTAAAAGCAGCAGTATCCATTTGTTCTGTACAGTCTCAAATAAAGTTGACTGCAACTTGTGTTTGCCAGACTCTTTTGACAGAGATTTGCTGAGGCACAAGTTTTAAATAGTACCCCATTCTGTGTCCTGTCTGTTCCTAGTTCTAATGCATATTTTTAATGCCTGCTGTACTGCAGCATTTATTTCAGGAGGTTTATAACTATATAGTGAGTCATAACAGCTGTTGTGAGGTAGAGTTTTCCTTATAATCTACTTGTAATTTACTCAGTTTCTGGGCTTAATAATGTAGCTCGTGTAGCACAAACAGTACCGATTCAGCATGCAACACTTATGCTTGACCAAATGTTCTGGCCTGATATGAACAAGCTCATTCCTGCTGCATTATTATAAAAAGAGAATGTCTACAATAATAAGCTTCCAGCCAATTTTCAATTAAATATGTAGGTTTTGTCTGTGTGTGTGTGTGTGTGTGTGTGTGTGTGTGTGTGTGTGTGTGTGTGTGTATATATATATATATATATATATATATATATATATATATACATATATAAAACCTTGCTTTCACTTCAAGTAAAATATCTGATATTATGGTTATGACCCTTCCATCAGAGCAGAACAACTGTATTTTATGTAATCGTACTTCAAAATCTACAAGGCAGATTAACTCTACATAAAAAATTCTAAGTTAGATACCAGTTTTAGCAGACTACAGAGGTATGCAATTTAATGATATAAGTTGCTCATATTCCACTTGCAAAACTAAGACTTAAGAAAAATTGTGCACAGAAAAAGTACAATAAAACGCAGTCTTCTCTGTTAATAATGCTGTCATTATGAGAATTCTTCTGCTATAATTTTTTCCTTCTAAATCCATGTTATTGTATGCAAAGGTAAGAGTGCATTTGGCTCAAGCATGGGAATGCAAGATTAGTGTGAGTCTACTATCGTTGCAATATCTAACTGACAGTATTGAAAGAAAAAGAATGTTAAATTATCAGTTTTCCGAGTGATGATATCATTATCAGTTTTATTCTGGAATCATGCTACAATTTACACGTTAGATAGGCACGTGAAGTGATTCTATAGACTAAGGTCCTTGTTTAAACAGAGACAAATCAATAAAGTGGTACGTTAATTTTGCATAATTGATTTAGAAATCTTAATAGTACTTCTGAGCCCTGGATACTCCTATGCCTATTGTGGAAATGCAAGAATTCTTAGAAAAATGTTTTATCCCATCAAGAGAGGTTTTTAATGATCTGGAGTTTGTTCCATCTGGTCCTGTTTCGTGCCTTATGTGTCTGTAGGTAAACCATCAATTAATTCACATATCTGGGCCTCAGCAGAGTGTTCCATATGGTCGAATGCATCACTACATCCAATTAGGCTCTGTTTGGATGTGCTTCCCTTAATTTGCATGCATTTCACATGTCAACATATGACTGCTGACAAGATAAGGAGACATAAAATGCGAATACTGTTGTTTCATTACAGACAAAAATAGGACATGCAGTACACCGAGAAACTGATTTACACACAGAAAACAACTGCACCTCATTAGTCTGCAGACATTTCTAAATGCCACCTTAAAATAAAATGAGAGATGGAAAGGTATTCTAAGTTGAAATATCATTTCTGTATTATGTTTCAGGCAAAATTCCAGTGTGGACTCAATGTTGGCATATGGTCTGACAGTCTGGAGAAACATCATTGTCCAAATATTCCTTTATGCAATATGAGCACAGTCCTGTGTAAATGCTTATGATTTCCAGGGAGGGGGGTACATTTTAATGCAAGGCATTTCATTGTACTAGGGTAAATGCAGACTGATACCATACCTCTCAACCTCTTAGTATAAGAAATCTGGACATAGCCTGACAAAACGGGGTGATAAAGGTACAAAATAGGGACAGATTTTAAATATTGCTCTTGCAAACTTAGAAAGTTGACATAGTAATAGGGTTTGTGTTAATGTATATTTTCCGAAGGATTTGAAGTCTGAAACTTAAGTGTATGTCATTATTTAGTGACTTCAATCCTCCGATCATCCTAGTAATTTGTCAGAAGACCACAAATTTTATGAGTAATAAACCAAAAACATGAGGCAAAAGTCTGGACATTCTGCTAAAATCTGGACAGTTGATAGGAATGGATATGCCCATGAATCTGTTCAAGGACAAGGTTCAATGACAAACTATAATGGGTTAGTACACAAGAGCTGTATATAATTTTTCGTTGAGCATTAGCATATCTTAACATGGATAGGCTTGAATCACAAAGCATATTTGGTTTAGGCTACATGGAATGTTTGAAGTAAACTCACTGTTTTAAATAAAAAAATGATTGAGCTTTACAATAAGTATAATTACAAAAGTTCTGCTAACCGGATTGCTCAGAGACAAGAAAATGTTTCAAGTATTCTTCTCAAAGTTTCTGAAGTAGCAGATATTTAGTTTGCAACTTATAATTCTTGCAGCTGCTCAGAAGAGACCACATGATTTTATTCAGAGAAGCTTTAGTCCCTATCGGATATGTTGCTAGAACACAGGTAAAGATGCTCATCCTTTTATGTGACTGATGGTGGCAAGTGCCGCAATATGAATTGTACCATCACAGCGTTTGATACTTTGCTTCGGTGTGTGCATGTGTGTGTGTGTGTGTGTGTGTGTGTGTGTGTGTGTGTGTGTGTGTGTGTGTGTGTGTGTGTGTGTGTGTGCGTGTGTCTGTGTGTGTGTGTGTGTGAGAGAGAGAGAGAGAGAGAGAGAGAGAGAGAGAGCAAGAGAGACTATGTAATGCAAAATATTTAAAATTACTTTCTCCCTTAGAAGACCTGGTCTTAAATTGCAGATATTGCTAAAATAATCTCCCTGGTTCTGATTACATCCAAGCTCTAAAGCCTCAAGTTTTTTTGTTTGTTTTTTTTTTGTTTGCTTTGATTTTGTTTTTTGCTTTTTTTTTCCGATCCAGGTTAGTGTTTGCTTGCCTAAAGAAGTAACTTTTTTGACTTTTCGAAAGGCACAGTGCACTCAGGAGGAAAGCAGGACTTCCTCTCAAAATAAATATATAGATATAGATATAAATACAGATATGGATTCAGATATTAGTGTAGTTTTTTGCATTCGTTCATTTTTTTTTATCTTTTCTTTACCTTTTGCAGTGTCAGAGTCCCAAGCAAATCATTTTGCATTACATAGTCTCTCTCTCTCTCTCTCTCTCTCACACACACACACACAAAACACACACACACACACAACACATATACTCACTCACTCACACTCTTGATGCACTTCGGTTACATTGCTTCTGATGCAGTGTAGCATGTCTCTAACCAGCACAGTTCCTGTATGTAATGACCGTGCTGTTGAAGATTTTCTGTTACATTTACTTCTAATATTAATTCTCATGCAGTTGTACTGTTTTAACTGCTACCATCTGTACTTTGTTTAGTTTTTTAAATAGTTAATAGCTACTTTATTAAGACTTCAAAAAATAATCCTTCACTGAGTTTCTCAGTTTCCCTTTTAAAAGGCAAATACCTATTACCCTTTTCCCTAGCTCACCTCTGGAACTCCCTGCCACCAATTATTCGTACTACCCACAATCACTCTACCTTCAAGTCCCTGCTTCATTCCCATCTCACAACCCTCTAGGAATGTTCCTGATCTCATCCCACATGACCCATCTCTACATGATTCCCCACTTGCTCACACTCTCCACTCTCTCCTCTCTTTCATCATATTACTACAATTCTGCTAAAATTACATGAAAAAGTCTTTTGCCACCTCTGCAATATGTACAATGTAAAAAAAAAGCTACCTGTAAATATGCACCAATGCTTTTTTAGATTTCTGTTTTTTAACTGACATATATTTTGTGTGCGTGTGTATATCTACTTTTTTTTATTCTGAATTTTCAGTGTTAACTGTACATTTTTACACCATGTCCAGTATTACAAAATTTGAATGCATTGTCTTCTTTTTATATTGTTCTCATAGAGCTTTTCTCCTGGGACTCCATTGAAAACAGGCTCTTCTCAACCAATGGCCTATCCCATTAAACAAACTGTAAAATAAATAAAAGTTTTTGGAATCAGGATAAAAAGCAGCACAGAATATGCATAAAGAAGGTTTGCTTACCTCAGTCTGATAAGCACATAATAAAACTTGCTTAAATTTATTCTGTGGTTTTTATTTAAACCCAACCTGATTGTACTGTTTTCTGTTTAAAAGGCATGAAGAATTTACATTCAGTGAAGCCTTTGTGATGATGACCCCCACTGGTTGAATTAAAGTCCTGCAACTGCAAAAACTCAGTTGCATTATTAAGTTTACACATTTGAAGGGCTGTCGGTTCAGACAGAACTGTTCATTTAAGCAATATGTCAGTAGGTATGCGCATGAGGATGGTGGTGGGGCACTGGGAATGAGAGACGACAGATTGTGGAAATATAATTACAGAGATCACATTTAGTTATTTGTATATGTGAAGGAAGATGTCTTGCATAACCATTGTTCCTGTTATATACGCTGCCATCTTAATTTTTACTTGTGACCAGAAAATGGTTGCAGATGATGGGAAAGCCTGAAACAAATTAAGAAATCACATCCAAGATGAAAGGAGTGTGTGGCATCTGGTATGACTTTTAAGGAAAATGTGATTGTCCTCCTCAAAAAGCTATAGATAAGCACTTAATTTAGAATTAGTATAAACTATGAATGTCACATGCTTGGAAGTCATGGGTTGCTAGCATGTTTTTGCAATTCCATTCTGTAATAGACAAGGATTTTTTCTCCACTTCCTACAACAAATTAGGCGCTGTACTGATATAAATTTCTTTAGGGCTTTGTAAGACATATTGTTTACTGCCTGTTATTAGTGTGTGTTTTTGTTGGCTAATGAAACGTTTATTGGCTTTTAACTAGAAATATCTGCCTTAGAAATTTCTAGTTAAATTTCTGTTGGCATGTAACATGTTTCCATTTTAGTGATCTATATAGCTAAATGGATAAAATAGAAAACATCTGAAAATTCTATTTAAAAAATATAATAGAATCAAATGTAATGTACATATTCTTTCCTCATCTAAGTGTTATCATTCATTGTAACCATAGTTATGCACATTATTTTAGCTGTTATGAGACTTTTCTTAATAAAATTATTGAAATAAATACAATCATTTTACTAACATTTATTTATTTATTTTAAATTAAGTTATAGAGAGAATATAATAAAAAAACGATAGTCTATAAGATATATTTGAGAGACTAATACATGTAGAAGTAAGAATGTATTTTTTTGTTTTATAGAGAAAGAGTCAAGCATATGTTTTCTGAAATTTGCTTCAATATCCTCAGTATAATTCTTTTGCAGTGTTGTATTTGTGAAGAAAACTGACCTTTTCCCATGGTTCTATTTGCTGTTACATATAAACTGACTGAGACAAATTCCAGCAATATTCTTTATGCAGTTACTGAATGTCTCATAGGACTGCATGCTCTGTGTATATATTGTAGATCTATCACAATATCAAAACAGCTTAAGGGATTTTTTTCAGTGGAGGTCTGCAAGGATATAATAAGGCATTTTTAATATTGTTTAAATTAGAAATTTGCCTTAGGTCTCACACTAGTAAGACCTGCCATAGGCATAATTCGTTTGTATGATATTTTACTTAAACTGAGGTTTGTCACACTATATCATTTTTTGTCGATTTCCTAGAAAGCAGTTCAGTTATTTCAGCATTGCATAATTCTGAAATATTTGGGGTACCAATTTCCATTTACTTATATTGTGACTCAGCATTTTTGATCCTTATTTAAATAAAACAAATATAAATGTTATGTTTTGTACCGCATGAGAGGACTGTACATTACTATGAGTTAATTAGGAAACAATTTATTTATGAACATTGTAACAAAACTAGGGAAGTGATCACAGACACGGGTCTGTATCACTTAATCAGAATCACTAATGATTGAATCCCTATTCATGAAAACCTATCTGTTGAAACCACAAACCATCAAACGGACTCTTAAACAAAATTTTACCCATAGTAAAACAACGGTAGGCTGACCTATTGACCGTCAAAAAAAAATCACAAAACTTAAACCAACCCAGATACAATTCCTGATGGTGCCAACCATTGCTTTGCCCTAGGAAAAAAAATTATTTGAAAGTCCATTTGATGGTTTGTGGTTAACAAAAAGGGTTCGATAAACAGGAATTCGATCATCAGTGGTTTAGATTAAGTGATATAGACCCCATAGATACACTTAAATGTTCATGTCTTCCTTTTCAATCACTTAATACTGCTTATGCCCCAGATCAATCAAGGGTGAATATGACAATCCCAGTGAAAATTGTTGCCGAGTCTTCCAATCAACAAGGCAACCCTACCCCCAGATTTCAATATTATCAGGCTACATAGACCTATTAAACATGGTGGTAGCATAGCAATTCTGTACAAAATCTACTCCAAACTCAATAAACTAAACTTACTCCCTCCAGGAGCAACAAATATAGAAGCCATAATTACCCGCCTACAAATCAACCCTCATAAATATATACACATAATAGCTATCTACCTACCTGCAGGTAACTGCTCCTCTACCATAGATGAGTTTTTAAGCTGAATGACCTCTACACTAAGATAAGAAACTATTATAATGGGTGACTTCAACTTAGACTGGGAATACTGTCATCTCCAACTCCCCCCCATCATATTAACCTCTGTGGTTTTACACAGTTAATCCTCAGTACAACTAGAGTTGACAAACACTCCAAGAAAAAAAATCTATTCTTTGACTGGGTGCTCATCATCTCTAACCCCAACTCATACATAGCAGGCTGTCTCCCAGACATCCTTATCGACCACTCATCTACCTTCCTTGTTAAAACAGAATCCCTTCTCCACAACAAACCCAAATTCAAACTTCTCCTCAACAAATTAAATTTCACCCCTGAAATTTTCTCTACTCTCCTCCAACAAGTAGACTGGTCCTCCCTTAAATATCTTCAACTAGACCTAGCAGTTCAATGCTTTAATGACCAATTCCTCTCCTGCTTTAACTCACTAGCCCCATTAAGAAAAATACATACAAAAGCAAACTACACATACTGGCTCTCATCAGAGTCTAGAAAGCTACTGAAACACAGGGACAGGGAATGGCAAACATTCCAACTCATTAATGCCTCTGAATCCCTCCTAAAGTGCAAGCAACTTCACAACTTAGCAAAAAAAAAAAAAAAAAAAAAAAAAAAAAAACAGATAAAACATGACAAAAAGAGTACTACACCTCTGTCCAAAATCAGTACCACAACCCCCCCTCCAAAATTCTGAAGTTCTATAAATCAATTTCTTAAACCTGGCCAGACCTGTATAGCCACACAATTCAATAACTATTTCATGAACTCCATAGTAACATGGTCAAGAACAACAATGACAGTAACCAATTAGCACTTCCCCTCACTTTTAGAAATAACCAAGACTCCTTCAAATTCTATCCCACACCAACCAACTACATCAGAAGACTACTAGCCAAACTTAAAAACTCTAACCCTGGTCATGACCTACTGCCCAGTGAATTAAACTTGCCACCGATCCCATTGCTTATTTTATCAATATATTACTTAATAGAGCTATCACAGAGCAATATGTACCTTCACTATGGAAAGTATCCCATGTCATCCCACTACATAAAGGAGGTGCCTCAATAGACTTTACTAATTATAGGTCCATCACCCTACTTTCTCCATTAGCAAAAATACTTAAAAAATGCGTTCACTCCCAACTACTTAACCACATCCTAAAAAGCAATCTCCTCTCCCCCACTCAACATGGATTCTGCCCCAAACATAGTACAGCTACAGCCCTAATTAGTGTTATAGACAGAGTTAACCAATATAGGAACACTGGGTCACTCACATCCTCCATATCCCTCGACTTATCCAAGGCCTTTGATACAGTTCCCCATAAACAACTCATCCATAAATTAACCTCCTGTAACCTGTCACACTCTACAATTTCCTGGTTCATCAGTTATCTGTCTAACAGGCAACAAGCTGTCAGATGGCAAAATGAACTCTATCCTCTACTACCTGTAGCTGTAGAAGTGCTTCAAGGCTTAATACTAGGCCACCTCCTGTTTACAATCTTCACAAATGAGCCTCACACAGCCACAAAACATGCAAACACAATCCAATATGCAGACGACTCCTCACTAACATGCTCAGCTCCCACACTACCTTCTCTTCTACAAAAAACGCAGCAATCCTTCCTAGACATTGAAAATTTCCTCAACCAATCTCAGCACATACTTGACCCATTGAAAACCAAACTGATGATTTTCTCCAATGACAGAAAATCCCCCAACCTTTGCTCCTTCACCATTTTTTCATCTAACAACACTTGTATTGAGCCCATTGATTCAATTTAACTACTGGGTGTAATCATAGACAAGAACCTTAAATTTGATAAACACCTTGATTCAGCTATGAAGAAGGTGCACTTTAAACTAGGATCCCTTTGCAGGATCAAGCCCTTCCTTACAGAAGCCACCCATCATGCCATCAGTAGAACCCACCAACTATCTAATCTTCTTTATGCCTCATCCATTTTTACCAATCTAAGAAAATCCAACTTAGCCAAACTGGAATCCTGCTACCATAAAACAGCCAGATTTGCAGCTAATCACACAACCAGGACCCATCGCTGTACCCTACTTCACCATCTCAATTGGCTTGAAGTACCCAACCAACTAGTCTACAACCAGTTACTACTAACCCACTCCACCCTTCACCACCCAGAAAACTGCATTATCCAACCATACTCAAGTAGTGGGTCTCTTAGGTTATCTGACATAACTCTTATAATGGTCAGTAGGACTAACAACACATATGATGACTTCCTATTCTTCCATAAAGTGGCCAAGATTTGGAACAATTTACATCAAAACACTCTCAATACCAAAAGCACATCCAAATTCAAACAACTCCTTAAGGAACACTTCAAACTAACATGGCTGTGCCCCTGAAGTAGGCCTGACAAATCTCTACTTGTACTTACATCCAAATTCAAGCAGCTCCTTAAGGAACACTTCAGAGTAACATGGCTGTGCCCCTGTAGTAGGCCTGACTAATCTCTGCTTGTACTTACATCTAAATTCAAACAACTCCTTAAGGAACACTTCAAACTAACATGGCTGTGCTCCTATAGTAGGCCTGACTAATCTCTACTTGTACTTACTTTTTATCATCCTTCCTTATTATCATCCTTCCCCTTAAACCCCTTATCTGTTCCTCCTTTCGTCCATCCCTTACTCTACTATTCAATGCCTCTATTCTCCTACCATTCCACTGCTATTCTCATTCTATGCCTATTTATATCTTACCTAGCTTTCAAATTACACTATATGATTGTTTTCCCCAGTGAAACTTCGTTAATATTACTAAATTGTATAACAATATTTATATGGGCAGGTTTGTAAAAACACTTATATACATGCTTGTCAAAACACTTGTGTAATGTTTTTTTTTTACATATTCGTGTTTGTTAACACTTGTGTAAGCTTTTAAAAACTTAGTAACTATGGAAATGTTCTCCCTGGATCTCCACTGAAAACTGGTCTGCTTAGACCCAGTCAGACTTTCCCAATAAACAAATGGAAAATAAATAAAATAAAGAAAAAAATAAAAATAAATAAAGACTAGCCTTAAAGGTAGGCTAAGTAGGCTTTATTTGACCTGTAATGATAGTTTATTCCATAGGCAGGAAATACATTAACAACCTATCTCTCCAGCAAGTCTATTATATTTCTTGGTGTAGATTTACTTGCATTCCTGTTGTTGGTTTTGGCACAGCTACTGGTTTTTCAAAAAAAAAAGAAGGCCAAATAGTAATGGAGCTTTCACTGCACAAAATGAAAAAAATAAATAAATAAAACAGGTAATTTCAGAATAGCCTGTAGTCTTCTGATAGTAATAAGAGTTGTGGCAATCCATCAGTATAGTTGGATGTTTTAAAGGCCATTGATTATATTATAGTGCCTATGGGGTCTTTCTATCTGAGCAATATGCTTTCATTTATACATACCAAAGGGTGTGTTGTCTTCAATGTTTGCTCTGATAAGGGAAGAGTATAGTGGCATGGTGGCATATTTGGATGTTGAAGAAATTTCCTTGAAAATTAATTGTGCCACATAGTTTCCTGGCTATGGTGGAAACATAATAATCGAATGAGAAGTATCCAGATCTCTCATGACTGTGTCTGACTGAACAAATGAGTGGAAACAACTCTTTTACTGAATAATATTCTGCTGCACATTTCTGAATTTACTTTTGAGACCATTTTCAGTACACTAGGTATGGTGATAGTTCAACCATGATGGAGTTGTTTATTATCAATATATGTGAGAATAACAGTGCCCAGATTGCACTCACCACAAAACCTGGTTATCAACATTTCTGGGATATTGGACTAAATGTTTAATAATATAAGATAGCAAGTAGTAACTTAAGCATAAGAAATTATAAAATAAAAGTAAAATGTAACTGTTTCCTGTCTGTCTCTCTAACTTTGACTACAAGATCTATGAATATTCATACTGTATGCTAATTAGGGGGTGTCTTATTATAGCCAGATACTCCCCAGCTTTCATGCATTTGGCTCTCATTCTCTTCTTCTGGAGTGAACACATATAGGGGACAATAACTGCCTGGTGTTTGGATGTTAACAAGGATGAGGTGACACTAGGTGGGGGTATGTAGTCACAGGTAGTGTTTATAAGTATGAGGTGAAGAAGATTGCATCTTTGTTGGGAGCTGAACAATTTGGTCTAGAGAACTGATATTTACAAATTATGCTACAATGTGGGTATTTGTTATTGGCTGGGTAAGTTTACCTTTTGAAGGATGGATGGTTGAAATGGCATAAAGGCAATATATTGAACTTATTAGCTATCTTTTCCAATTAAAGCAAACAAACAAACAAATGAAAAAGTTACTGAAACAAAGGAAATTAGTGACAAGAAAAACTTCATTCTGTTAAGTTAGCACTTATGTCCCAATATCAGGGAGTCTTCAGAGGTCAGGAAAAGACAGTATGAAATCTATACAGGAAAAAAGGGGGAGGGGCATCATAGCTATAGAATTGCTTCTGACATAGAAAAATAATGGATCTTTTGAGTGAGATGCATGTAAATGTATAGATTTACTTTTACCAGCAGTACTTCAATATAACACCATTTTAATACAGTCTGGTAGTCTGGGCCAGATACACATGCAACAGCAATTCAGTGATTTATTGCAGTTTGCATGGCTTGTGACATTTTTTATATAGATAAAATATTAGAAAAGTAAAAAGACCAGTAAACATGTCTGTGCTATAAAATCTTACAATTTTAATATATTCTTTGTAAACATTCTTGTGATTGCTCTAGTTTTAGTAAATTCCTTATGTATTATATTATATTATATTATATTATATTATATTATATTATATTATATTATATTAATGATGATTGCAGTGGGTAGATTTAAACAATCAGTTGGACGTTAAAGAACAAATTAAGTTAAATGCTGATGTTCCCAAACAAACAAACAAAATCTGGGGAAATTTGGGCAAATAATGCTTTAAAAACAAGGACTATGTTAATAAAAATACAATATAAATGTTTATGTTTCATGTGTTTCTGCATCTTTTATTGTGTTGCTGTAATTGTGCTCATAGTAACAAATTGTCTTAATTATGTTAGCTGTGTTACCCTTTTAATATATGTATACTGCTTTTAAATCTAATTTAACCACATTCTGAAGAAGTTTCAGGTTATATACATGTTTTGAGGGGAATAGGTTGTTTCCCTATAGTTTCTGCTCAGATTTTCTTTCCTCTATGTCAGAGCAACATTGAAGTGAGAATCTGTTTCTTTATTTGTTTATAGTCAATATCCTTGATGATGAGTGATGAGCATTTTTATTCATTATTTATTTATTTGCAGTTTGTTTTCCAGAATAGTCCATTGGGCTCCAAGGAGCCCATTTTCAATGGAATCCTGGGGAGAAAACCTCCAGAGAAATATAAAGGCATAGCACAAAAAGAGCACAAATCCATAATAAACATTTCAATTAAATGTTAAATACATATTTTGTATAGTACAAACCCATATTGCACAATTCAAACTGATGTTACATAATACAGAAATAAAAAAAAAAAGATTTTCATTAGAGAAATTACATCAGGTTAATTCAGTAAGTAGTAGTTTTTTATTTTTTATTTTTGGGAATTACAATGAGGTAATGTTTTAGTCATTGGTCGAATATGTCCCAAGGGATGTAAAACTTTAGGAAGTAGTGACAGGCAACAAAGTTTGGAAAGTTAGGAAGAAAGTGTGGTAGAATTAGGTTGGATGAGAGCAAGAGCATTTCCATTGTGAAGCAAGGTGCGAGTGCAGTGAGGTTTTAAACAAGGAGAGACTGCTGGTGGTGCAGATGGGAGAAGGGAGAGAGTTCCAGAGGTGTGTAAGAGAGAAGGACATCAATTGATTCCCAGCATGATGTGTTGGTTTATGCAATTTAATTAGGTTTTGGGAATTGGATCTTAGGAGTCTATCTGGTTTATGCATTTCAAAGGTATTTGCTAGGGAGGGGCAGAGAGACGGGTTATGAATGAGTTTGTGTGCTTGGATGAGCTGGGTATATGTGAGGAAGTTTTGTAATTCTGTCCAACTTAGTTGGTGAAGGGAATTACAGTGGTGAGAAGAGGCTGTATGACCTGCCGCAAATTTGGATATTTTGTTATAACAAGATGAGAGTTTTGTTTTGAGGGAAGATTGTAGGCTGGTTAGGATAGATGCCCCATATAAAAGGGATGGGATGATGTATGTATTAGCTAATGTAATCCTGGTGGTGGGAGAGATAAAGCAACTGTGGCAGTAAAGCATGCCTAATTTTTTATGGGGTCTTTTGATATTTGCTTGTAGATGCTTATTAGATTTTAGTTGATTGTCAATGATAATTCCTATTAATTTTGTGTCAGAGACTAGTTCTAGGGGGTATTATTTTTGCTGGTAATTATGATGGATTGTTTGTCTAGGGAAGAGGTTTTGGATGCATTGAATAACATACGTTTTGTTTTGGTTGCATTAAGAGCTAGATGGTTGTCTAGCATCCAGTGTTCAGTGGAAGAGAAAGTGGCTTGTGTTAGATTATTTAGAGTTGTGATAGAAGGGGAGGAACAGATTATCGTAGAATCATCCACATATTGGATGAGACTGGAGTTTGGAATGGCTTGGAAGAAATCATTTATGAATATGTTGAATAATAGGGGGCCTAGAATGGAACCATGGGGAATGCCTGTGGATGTATTAAGGAAGGGTGAGGTAGCTTTTTTCCATTTAACTGCTTGTTGTCTGTTTGTGAGATAGCTTGAGAACCACTGGGTAGAGGAAGGGGATAGGTTAAGTTTAGAGAAGGAGGTTGTGGGAAATAGTGTCAAATGCGTTAGAGAGGTCGAGGAAAAGAGTGGGTATAAAATGGCCAGAGTCACAGGCTTTGTTGAGTGTTCTAGGAAGGAGAGGAGGGCAGTGGAGGTACTATGACCTGGTCTAAAGCCATGTTGTGTGGGGGGAAAGAAGCTGATTATTGATGAGGTAGGGTAAGAGATGTTGGTGTACACACTTTTCAAGTAGCTTACAAATAGGGGATAGGATGGCAATAGGGTGAAAGTTTGGGATGTCATTATTATTGCCACCTTTATGGAGAGGAATAATAAAGGCCTTCTTCCAGAGCTGGGGGACCTGACTTTCTGAAATAGACTGCAATGGCTTTGGCAGCTACTTTAAGGAAGTAGGAATTTCATCAGGGGCATTGGAACCATGTTTTTATTTTAGGAGAAGTTTTTTTGTGGTGGATATAGAGATGAGATTGATAGAGAAAGGTGGAGGTTGGGGGCAAGGGATGATAGGGGAGGATGGGATGGGAGCACGCTAAGGATGCACGCTAAGGGGTTGTAGAAGTGTTGGTGAAGGATGATGATAGCTTGCTTATGGACTCTATGAAGAAAGAGTTAAAGTGGGTGGCCAAGTCCATGTCAGAGGCATCTGGATTGGGGCAAGGGTTTTCTTTTTTTCCTGAGTTGAGGAGAGATGAGATTCCTTTTCAAAATAGTTTGGGATTGGTGGTGTGGTTGGTTTGGAGAGTGCAGAAATAAGCTTTGTGGTCTGAGGTAATACGTTTTTTAAATTTATTTCATAGTGTTTCATATTTGTTTAGGGTGATAGTGGTTTTATCTTTATGGTAACGTGTCCAGGCTTTGTCATGGAGTCGCATGGTAGCTAAGGTATTTTTGGGTAACCTTGATTACTTTTTATTCATTTTGTTTTTAGAGAGCAAAGGAGTTGAGCATGTTTGTGAAAGTAGAGTTAAAGTAGGATAGAGCATTATCTAAGGAAAGATTTTTTAATGGGTTCCAATTTGTGCTTTTTAGTGCATTTGAGAAGGTTTCAGCATTGAAGTTCTTTAGGCAACAAGTGGAAATATAGGTGTGAGTTAGTTGTATAGAAGAGGGGAGACTGTGGGCAAAAGTGGGGAAATGGTCAGCTAGTTGGTCTGGGAGAATACCACTATCAGAGATATAGTGAGGATGGGATACTAGAATCCAATCTATTGTAGTACCAGTGATGGAGTTCTTGGAGGGCCTGGTAGTGGAATTGATTAGTTGTGTAAGGTTATACAAGTTAATATTGAGTGAGTTAGTGGGAGATTGGATTGTGGCCCAGTATATGTTCATGTCACCTAGGATTATGGTTTCATGAGTAATGTTGGTAGAGACCCAAGAGAGAATATCTTCGAGGGATGAGATATTGTCGCCAGGGGGGAATATAGAGGGAGAGAACAAATGTGAGTTTATGCTTGTTTAGTTGGAGTAGGGCTGGTATTATTTCTGCCTTGTCAAATTTGGGAAAGGGTTTGGTATAGGGGGTGACTAAGAGGGATGACGAGTAAAGGAGTGCTACACCGCCTCCCTTTTTTTGTGTTTTGTCATTCCTTAACGTGTGGTAGTTGGGAGGAGTTATTTCAGAATCTTGTATGTGGGGCTTAAGCCAGGTTTCTGAAATGTAGAGTATATCGGGCTGGTTATGTAGAAGCCAGGCATGAAGGTTTGGAATTTTGTTAACATTAAACCCATCTCATCCAACATATGCATTAAACAGATAACTAACAAAGTGAATAGAAAACATGGATTCCATTCATTTCCTTTGATGGACATTTTAATCCCAGTGTGGAATAATTGTACATATCCCAAAAGAAGAGAATACCTTGCAATTTCATACTGAAGGAGTTTGTGTAAAAAAAAAGACTGTTCTGCATTGTAATGGAGTGCGTATCTGTTCATATAAGAACTCAGTGCATTTATATATTTATTTATTTATTATCCAGATAGGTCAATTATTGTAATGTTCTTTCAAATATATAAAAATGCTTAGTTGTGAAGAATAAAAATGATGGCAATGATTTTTCTTTTATAGCATTTATCTTTTTTAATGAATTCCAGCATTGCTTTTTACTTCTAAGCTTCAGATGATTCTTGTTGGCATGTAAACATGGTTTCATGATTAGTTTCCTCTTTTGTTTCCATTCTTTATTGAACAATAAAACCTTTGGTCATTATAATTTTGTCTTGGTTTACCAACCACTGTGATCTTTGTAGAAAACAAAATCAGAGCTAAGATTTAAGATTGTTTAGCGTAGTGAATTAATTTGATTGATATTATCATCAAGGTATTATCAGCAAACAAAAATAATTCTACAGGAAACAAATTTTACCAAACTATTGTATTACTGCAGTTAGACATTGTAATCCTGTGCTTGTTGTAGTGGCATATTTAAAAGAAGCAATAAAGTATATTAGCTTAGACATTTTATTGTAAAACAGATTACAGGAACATCTTTAAATAAAATAGTACATGAACCCCCTGTCAGGTTCATAAATGTGCAGTGGAATCCCAATAAGAAGTTTCAAAAGTAAGTACATCTAAACTGTCTTGTTTGCAGTTATGGACAGAATAGCTCTGCTTAATGAATATTAACTAATAAATTGTTATAAGGTCACCAAGCTATCTTCAGACTTGCTATATCACATGAAAATAATTAGCTTGTTGCTGTTAGCAGAGTCAATATACCAGCGAAATTCCACTTAACATGTGCAGTTAACCTAAAATGTACTAACATTAATAAAATAGGCTAGTAAATTTTGTCTTTGTGCCTTATTAAAGCACAACCCCCACCCAGCCGAAACTACTTCCAAACCTCCAAACCTGTTACAGGTCCATAGGTAAATACTAGGCTAGTTGCCCGTATGGGCCATTTAACCCTAGCGAGTTTTTCTTACAAAGATGACAATCAGACTTTGTACCTTGTGTCTGTGAGGCAATTACTTTAATCATTATACCAACCTTGCCCTCACAGCATATATCATTCAGCTGACATCCAGAGCAAATTGCACAAATGGGACTTCTCCCTTTACTTTCACTAAAAAAAAATTGTTCCCTAAAATTCTAAATATAGATAGAAAGATATATAGACAGACAGATAGATAGATAAATAGATAGATAGATAGATAGATAGATAGATAGATAGATAGACAGATAGATAAATAGATAGATAGATAGATAGATAGATAGATAGATAGATAGATAGATATATAGATAGATAGGTGTGTGTATGTGTGTGTGTGTGTGTGTGTGTGTGTGTGTGTGTGTGTGTGTGTATATATATATATATATATATATATATATATATATATATATATATATAGGTTTACTATTACAATGCTGACGTAGCATTGTACGCTTATGAATTATTCAAAGTACAGATGTTCGAATAGTTCATATGTGTGCAAGCTGCATAATCGAACATTACATATGCGAATGTACTGAGCATTTGCAAATATGAATGTTCGATTATGTACAGGGATCGTGGTACAGTGCGGTAAGAGAAATACATCCCTTTCATCACTGTAGTGCGATCTTAGAGTTGCAATATATAGTTAGGGGGGTGTGGGGGCGCAGGGTGGCTTGCCCCACTGTATAAATGGGATGTTAGGTGTACTAGTTAGGGAGTTATGGCAAGGGTGGAATTGCTGTTAAGTGCCGTAAAATGTCGTGTTCTACATTTTCGACATTAACAGCTGATTTTCGACATTAGGGCTGTTTGGTAATGTGTACTTTTACTGACATAAGTCGCTGTTAAGTACCTTTTTTTGTAACTTCGATATTTTAATAGTAAACCATAAATATATATATATATATATATATATATATATAGATATATATATATATATATATATATATATATATATATATATATACACACACACACACACACACATATATATATATATATATATATATATATATATATATATATATATATACATATATATATATATATATATATATATATATATATATATATATCAATAGATATTACAATGTATAGCTGCAATCCTTATTTTGAGTACAAATGTCTGTGTTGACTATTTATTTACCATAACACTACACTGATCAGTAGTAACTTAGAATACAAACTATTTCATAAACAAAAATTACAGCAATGTAAGAAATAACAGAATATTTTCAGATTATTACATAAAAAAACTGTGTATAAACATTTCATTGAACAAGTGCAATGCAATGCACAATCAAGCAGAGTGTTGTGTACAATGTATACATTAGTTTCTAAAGTGGGTCTGTCTTCAGTGAATCATGAGAGAGGAATAGAGACTTACAAAGGAGATAGGTTAGATAATATGTGCTGTGTTGAAGCAGTAACATTTTATAGTAGGTTAATGTAATTAAGTGCTTTATTTTTCTCACTTTTTTGACCATTTTATATATTAATTTTAGTATTGTGCTCTGTTTTTATTGATATGCACAAATGCCGATGCCTGAATCCTGTTTTTGGTGCTTTTAGTAACTTTTGTTGTATTTCTTTATGTTGGTACTTTATTTGCTTTATACTTGCTTTAAAATGTTTGCCTATTTTTCATTTATGGATCTCTTAATCTGCATTTTATGACTCTAAAATTGATTTTATTTCATTCTCATTCTGTGTAGACTGTCAATGCTGTATTGTTATTGTTCCATGAAATCTGTTTCTGGTATTTTTCACTTACTATTTTAGCAACTGCTGCTGTGTTTATGTTGTAAGAAGCATCCAGTTGTATTTTCTGTAGATTATCACTTATTTTATGTGGTAGACAGTATTTCTTTATTTTTTCAAATGGCAGAGGTTTCTGTTTGCAATGCTTCACAGTCATGTTGTCAGCCTGTTTTTCAGTTTGCAATAGTCAATTTACAATGAGCAGACTGACTTCTGTCTCTAATCATTGAGAAAGTACTTACACAATAACTTTATTGACAAACCAGTCAAGGTAAAGAAAAAAGTATACATCAAACGAGAAAGGTACCAAATGAAATGCAGAACATTAGAGTCCATATCATTAGAATCAATCAATCTCAATCATTCAAGATATTAATTCATTCTATATTATACACAACTGTCTAATCTACTAGACTACTGTATTTGTGATAAACATTAGGATTAGTAAATACGGTGTTCATGTGCTCTTGTATTGTCTCCTTAACTGAACGTGCCCATGTCCCACTATTCCTACCCTCACACCTCTGTCATACATCAGAAACCAAAGGAAACATCCTTTGCTTGCTAGCAGGACTATAGAGGTACCAGAAATTTACTTCTAAGCAAATATATTGAATCTCCAAGATCTGGGTGCATATCTGTTTAAGTATCAACTTTTCGAAAATATTTTAACTGAGACAATAATCTGGAGTTTCAATATTTCCATACTGTTTTGAGTATACATCTCTTACTAACAACATTATAGAGGTTATCTTGTCTTGCTTCCAGCAATAATTTTATTAATTTTGGTTGAGATCTGTTGGGAAAATCCTAACTTTTAGATCACAAGTTGCTGCAATAATCCCTAAAAGCCTAAAGTCTAGGCTTTATTTATAAAAAAGGGCATCTTCTAGTCTTTCCAGGTATCCTTTTTGAATAATTTTGTGTGTTCCCCATGCTTCCAGTTACTGACAACACCCTATGTGACCAATCCTGAAAACAAGCGTCTAAAACAAGCCACTGCTTTTGTTTAAGCCACCATTTCATTTTTTAAAGATATCTAAAGTTGCCAAGGGCTTCTCTAGCAATGTATGTATAGAAGTTTGTTGGTACGCAAGCGTGCATAATTCCCTGAATGTGAAAATGGCCTTTGACTAGCACTCAGTACTCTACATTAGAACGTATCAGGGCTAAACCTTTGTTAAATAATAAGGTGGGGAAAAAGGAGATACTGTCCCTGGGTTCACTGTTAATATTTCTTAGCTATAACAAAAATGCAAATTGAGAATGTTTAGAATGTGAAAGCATTTATTTTAATGCTTTGTGATTATGGTGTCTGAAGCCTGAAACATGCCAGGTTCATAGGTTCATAGGTAGGTACTAGACTATTGGCCCTAGGGCCTATACAAGCCTAGCCAAAAAGGTACCCTGGCTTTCGCCACCCAAGAAAATTATTTTCCTGTGCCCCTGTTAAGCAGAACCATAGAAGTGAACCCCAGTGTGAATTTCCTATTGCCCATTCAATCATCGAGATTTTTCTTGAAGAGTGCTAATGAGGAGCTCTGTTTGACATAGATAGGTAGTCTGTTCCAGACTATGGGAAGTCTCAGGGATAGGAATCTATCCCTCCAGCATGTTCTGTTTATTGCGGTGGCAAGGTTTAGGTCCCTAGAGCGTGTAGCTTAGAGGGATTGGGATTTCTTTAAGTAGAGCATGTCCAACAGCTCTGGGTTTGACATAGCTTTGTATGTTAGGCAGAGATCACATCTGAGTAGGCAATATGCGATGGAGTAAATCTGGAGTTTTTTGAGTCAGTCTGCATAAGGCATCTGCTTGAGGCCAGTAATCCTCTTTGTGAGGTATTTTTGCGGCCTTTCCAGTTGTTGTAGATGTCTTGTGAAGTACATACCAAAAAGGGCGTTGTACTCTATAATGGGTCTAATGAGTGATGAGTAGAGGGGAACAATGACCTCTTTTTTTCTGGATGAGGAACCTTTTGTGATGAGGTGTGCCATGTAGAAGGATTTCCTGACCACTGTGGCAATGTGATTATCAAAGGAGAGACTACTGTCCACCTGTGTCCCAAGGTCTCTTATCACACTTTTGGTGTTAAGTAGACTACCACCTATGTGGTAGTTCATGGGTACACAGTTTTTACCAAAGGGGATGACAGTGCACGTTTTGGCATTGAGCTTTAGACCATGGTTTTGATACCAGGCATCTGTCTCAGTGTGGCCCTTTTGTAGGATGTCCACATCATTAGGAGTTTTGATTATGGCTCCTAGTTTGCAGTCATCTGCGAATTTCATTAGCCAAAGACCTTCTGTGTTAGCCTGTACTTCAGAGAAGTAGATACCAAACAGGAGAGGACCCATGATTGAACCCTGTGGTACTCCACTTGTCACTGGTCTGAAGTCTGATTTGGAGTCTGCTACTTTTACAAGCCTAGTCAATAAGCCATTTGGCAACCCAATCTTGTGACATAGGGATTTATACCTAGTTTAGTGAGTTTATCTATAATTCCAGAGTGGGGGGTGGGGTGTTGAATGCCTTGGCGAGATCTAGATAGGCTGCATGAACCACCTTACCCTCATCTATGGCTTTGGTGACTGTTTCAAAGAAGTCTTTCAGGTTTAGGAGACATGATCTGCCTTTTACAAACCCAAACTGTGTGGTTTCCAGAGTTTGGAGATCTCCAGTGTCTTTGTTTATGAGTTCCATGATGATACGTTCCATGGCCTTGCAGACCAGGGTCGTCAGGCTAATGGGGGTCTGTTGTGGCCCCCCCCTTTGTGGAGTGGGATAATCATCACAGTGCACCATTCAATAGACTCAAAGCCTGAGGTGAGGCTATAATTGAACATGGTACTTAGGTGGGGTGCCAGTTCATTCTGTAGTTTTTATTTATTTCTTTATTTATTTATTGACATTTGTTAACCGGGTTAGTCCAACTGCGATTTTGTCCCATTTTCAGTGGAGACCCGAGGAGGAAAGCTCCAGGTAGTACAATAAATCATTACAGTAGTAAACAAGCACAGCAAACAATAGAAATAAAACTAGCATTACAGTAGTAAACAATAGAAAACAAACACTAACAACAGTTAAACGACAGCATGTGTTTTTTTTTGTTTTGTTTTTTTTTTTTTTCAGGAAAATACTATGTAACTGTACTAGTGAGGCAGAGTGTGAGTAGGATCAACTGAGAGTGATTCCAATGTGGGGGGAGGAGAGAACTATGTAGGGTCATAGCAGGGGCAGATTCTGGAATGGAGTAAATGTGTCTTAAGTTTCTTTTTAAATAGCGGGGTGTGAGAGATTGAGCGAATGTCAAGGGGAAGTTTGTTCCAGGCTTGGGCCACAGAGTGTTTGTAGAGTAGCTTACCTACTGACTTATTTGGGTGGTAAATATCAAGCAATTGTTGATTAGATGTGCAGAGGGGTCGAGATGGGGTGTAGACAGAGACAAGGAGAGATATAGATGGACAGTAGGAGGGTTTAAAGAGCATAGAGTGCAGCATATGAAATTGGTAGAGATGTAGTAAGTGTTCTAGTTCGTGTAGAAGGCAGCCTAGGATGTTGTCAGGTCCCATGGATGCTGTGTTCTTGGCTTTGGAGAGTGAGGTTTTTACCTGTGTAGCTGTGATTGCATTCTTCCGGTATAAAGATGGGCCCTTTAGCTGGTGAGAGGGGGTTAAAGTTAGCATTGAACCTATCTGCCAGGATGTTGGCAATATCAGTTGGTTCTGTATATTTAGTGTCATTGTGCTGTAACTCAGAGCAGATCTGAGTGTTGCCATTGAGATTCTTGACATAGCCATGGAATGCTTTGTGGTTGTCTTTAGAATCAGTGTCGATTTTGTTTTCATAACTAGCTTTGGAGGATTTTTTGATGGATCTCAGCTTCTTACTGAGGCTGACCAGGGAGTTCCTCAAATCGTGGGATTTTACTCTTTTTTGCAACAGTTTCTTTCTTCTGTTGTAGAGTTTGTTTATGGCAGAAGACCACCAGATTAGCTTCCTTTTTTTGGAAGATAGCATCTTGGTTCTGCTAGGGATGATCCATGCACTCGTGTAAGTGCTTATAAAGTGCATTTGTGTAGGATTCAACAGTCATACCTCTATTGTCCATCTGCATGGGTGTTGTGACGTTTGCCACTTCTGTCTTAAGAAGCATGAAGTTGGCTTTGGAGAAATTTTTTACAGTTGTTTTTCTAATGGGGAGTGGGAGCGGGATGTGGATGTCTAGAGTGATTAGCTTGTGGTCGGATCTGACCAATGAGGAGCTGACCTCTGGTGTGGAACACTGGTCACCCATGTTGGTGATGACCAGGTCTAGGATATTGCTGCCCCTGGTGGAGGTGTGGATAAGTTGATTCAAGGCATTGGAATTGATGATTTCCAGAAAATGTTGAGCAAAAGAGTTGGTTCATGAGTAGTTTTCCCAGTTAATGGTAGGGTAGTTGAAATCACCCATTATTAGAGTGTTGGGTTGTACCTTAATATTTTCCAGTGTATCAAGAAAAGATGAGTGGGAATCCTGGGGCATGGTGGGGGGTCTGTAGCAAGCTACATTCTGGATTGTGGTTTTGCCCAGAGTTAGTTGAACTTGGATAATCTTGGATGCATTATGCTGAGCAACTAGCTTGGAGGTGTGGATATCCTTAATGAATATGGACACACCTCCACCTTTAGTGTTTCATTCCAGGTTTGGTGGCCGAAAGGTGTGGTATGAATTATAGCCTGGTAATGCAGGGGTGTTCTCTGGAGCTTTGAACCAGGTCTCTGTCACTGCACATATGTCGATGTTTTACATTTTAAGAGTGTCTCAAGTGAGTGCATTTTGAGGTTTAGACTTCTAGCATTGAGTAGCATTACCCTCAGATTTTGTTTGCTTGTACCTGTTATGGTGGTGAATTTGTCATTTGAACCTTGCCTAAAAAAGGCACTATAGGAGTGGCAAGACCCTTTGCCAGTATCCAAAATTCCAAGGGCGACAGGTGCAAGCCATCTCTGGGAAAGCAGCGTGGTCTGTCAATCATGTCATCCCAGGCAGATAGATACTGGATTCCCTTAGAATGACACCAGAAGCTTAGCCAATTATTAAAGTCAGTCATTTTGTTCTTGTACTGTGGTATAATTCTGGGTGATGGTAGGATGCTACTCAGGGCTAGGAACATACCTGCCTGGGCTACAAGATCGGAGAGCTCCTCCATGTCTCTTTTCATGTAGTCCAGGGAGGTACATCTCAGGTCATTCACACCAACATGGACAATGACAGAGTCATATTTGTACTTGTTGTGGAGTGACCTGAGTGCATGCTTTATGTGGCAGATCCTGGCACCCGACAGGCAGCTTTCTCCTTGTTTAGCCTGGTGAGTGGAACAGCAGTGTGCCTGACTATAGAGTCACCTATGACTAGAGTGTTGGGTATGTTATGCCTTAGGGGCTGTAGTTGAGTGGCACACTGAGTATCTGGGCTATGTGTCATTTGGATTGTGTTGGGGGGTGGAGGTTGCTTACATTTCTGCTTTGGAGGTTTCGGTTGTTTGGGCAGATTTTTACTGAGAGCCTCCACAAAGATAGGTGTGTGTTTTGTGCTTCTGTGTGTGTGTTTTGGTAGTGTAGGTTTTGACGGACTATGTGATGAGTGTGGTGCGGTGCAAGTGTTTACCTTCTCCTCTTGACTGTTCAGTCCAGTCTTCAGTGAAAAGAGCTTTGCTTCCAGTTTGGCTATATTAGTGCATCTGTCATAGGTCATAGTGTTGGGTGGTAGGAGGGGAGGGTTGTCTGTGTACATGAGGCAATTGCTGCATTCTCCCAAGATGCCCAGATTCATCAGGTAGACAGGAGAAAATACTGGGAGCTGAACTTTAGACATGCCTGGATAGGTGATTATTTATTAAGTACTAAAAACCGTTTTCCTCTAGACAAGTGAGGAAAGTTGAGTGCTGTAGTAAATTGTAGCTTATTTAGTGCTTATGAGTTCTGAACAAGTGCTGAGCTCAAAGAAACATATTTGAGTGCTAAAACAAAAAGCTGGCTAGTTGCAAGGGTAAATTTGAAGAGCAGACTTTATGGTGCCAGGAATATTTTAACCCTAGTTAAGTGTGTGGGGGGGGGGGTGCTCAGGAGCTCACAAACAGTCCTGGACACAGTAAATCCATATCTGGACAAGACCTGCCACAGGAAAGGGGAGAAGCAAGCATAGATTTTTTCAGTAATTTTTTTCCCAGTAAAGTGGAAATGGAGAAAGCTGGAACAGAAGTTAATTCATTGTTATGAATCTGAGTGGATTGGCCTTCACAAATGTTCTCTATTAGATTGAATGAACTAATGACACTAGAATGGGAGGATTGTCACAGATCAAACATACAGTATGGGTGGGCAACTGCAAAGCCACCAAGTATAAGAACACCACAACACTAGGGAGGGTGGATGGGAAAAATTACAGTTCCTAGCTGTAGCCACCAAATGGAAGTTTTAAACAGATCAAGGAGCACGCAGACTCTAGAGAATGTTTTTAACTGTAAACAGACAATTATAGTAATTCACACTATTACAGTTCCTAGCTGTAGAACACAGAAACCTCAAAAAATCAAAAATAAACAGAAAAGCTCGGACAGAGCACTCACAAACAGAAAATACAACTCTCAGTATGAAAAAGCAGTTTACAGTAATTCAGTAAACATGCAATTAGAGTAATGAAACAGTATATAGCAATGAAAAATACAGTTAAAACAGTATAAAACAGTACATAAATGCAGTGAAACAATAAAAAAACTTTATAACAGTGCAAAATGTAGTAGATCAACTGTATAGCACAATTATAAGCGTTTCAGAAGTGCAGTTCAGTGAAATAAGTGTGAGAAATAACTTATCCTGCTCTTGGAATCTTAAGGAATTAAGGTTTAAAAATAAATATCAAAAGGAAATCTGCTTGTAGCATAACAGCAGCAACAAATTGCTTTCACTTTCCTAAAGTTCTGATGTTGCATTTTTATTATGGCTAAGAAAAAAATAAAAATAAGCCCACATCAGTATTTTTTTTCTTATTCTTTAACAAAGGTATAGCCTTGATAAGTTATCCATGAAGGCCTGACACAGATTAACAACTTTATCCAGAGTCATGGTTTGAAAACCAATGCCAAAGGGAGCATCATAGTATCTTTCAGAAAGGTGGCCACCCCCACCAAACTACTGTGTTGACTATAAAACCCTAAGAGTAAACTCTGTGATCAGGGATCTGGGAACACATGTAGACAGTAATTTGGCATTTGCCTATCATGTGTCTACTGTAGAAAGAAAACCATTTTATGTTGCACAGCTTCTAAGCAGGACAGTGGCATCTAGATCCAAAGATGTCATATTTCGATTGTACTCTAGTCTCATAAGAACAATCATTAAGTAGATGCCCACTTTGGTATGTACCTGGCCAGACATATGCAACAACTGGAGTGTCCTCATAAATTCCTCAAAACAAATGCATAAAAATCAAGTCCTATGCAGATCACTTCAAAGCCTTGTCCTTATATTCTGTCTCCTATAGGCTGTTGAATTGCGACCTAGGCTTGGGCCTATAGAGCATCTGCCAATCAGTCCTAATGGACCTGTTGCACATCTATAAATACCATCAGGAATGGCCAATCTTGGGACGTAAGCCTTGCCTGCAACATAAATAAGACATTCTGGAGGGACAGGTATGTGCATCAGAGGCCCTTCCTTCCCTGGAATAGGCTTACCATCCATGTGAAGCAGAGTTCATCCCTCCACTTACTCAAGCAGAGCTTGGACCACTGGATGTGGAACTGTAAATATGCCCTAGTCTGGCAACTATGTTTCTGTTAGAGTGAGGAAGCTTGCAAATGCTTGGTCATCCATGCACACATACATATCCCCAGAAAGCCCTTGGGAATGAATACCTATCAGATTTTATTGGGAAGCATGCCATTGTTTAAAAAGGCCCTTAGGTGGATAGCCTCTTAATCTACTATGACATTATGCTCAGTTTTGAAAATTCCTGTATGGTACACATGTGGAGCACAAGAATTATATGCCAGCAGATTCTCAGTTTATTTTTGCATCATTATCATAAATATTCATAACATGATCAAATAGACTTCACAGAACATTACTAGCGTATACAATATGTTTTTTTCTGCAGTGACTGATTAACATGAATATTTTCATTTTTTTGTTTACAAATGTCATAACTGGGACAATTTTAAATATCTGATGATAAGAATATATGCAGCATAATGTTCAGAAGGAGGAGTGAGGTTTAAGGAAAGGCAGGAATTCAACAATTTATCTAATGCTGAACTGGTGATAGTTACAAAGAAAGAAAAGGTATGTGATGTGTAAAGTATTTAAATGGAAACATGTTAACATGTTTTGTTTTCTTTTCTGTTAATGTATATTTGCCTCTGTTGTAACACAGGGCTTGGCATCTCCCAGTCACTTCAAGACAAATACAGATGACCCTTGAATGTAACCCTCTTCCTTGTGTCTCTCTCCATTATTCTGCCCTCTATTCTTTTATATCCTTATTGCATCCAAGAGGCAGTACACCCTATCTGTCCAGTAGTCTTCTCCCTCAATCTATCTTAACCTTGAGGGTACATAAGTCTATGTTCTGGTCATGTATCCCTCTTTGCTCCCTTCATGAGGAGTTCCTCCTCCTCTTTGACCTCATATATTATTGCTATATTTATGTCCATTGCTATTCCATCAACATTCTTGTCATCTCTGGCCTTCTAGAACAAATGTCCAATCCCTGTATAATACTTGTTCATATTTGTTTGATAACAGCAATGTCCAGCCACTTGTCCAAGATTACTGTCTGCAGCTACACCATGTTCTTACCTAGAATCTTTGCACTGTATAGTAGTAGTAGTCCGACACCATGGCCTGAGTCATTCTAGTCGTTTAGTCTACTCTGTGTTCATTTTCCTTCATCTTAGTGCCATCCTGTTCTCCTTTCATCTTAGTTTAATGGTACAATAACTGTTATGTACATCTTCAGTCTGGCTCTGAGTGCTGCTGAATCTTCGAGGCTAAAAGACAACCTCACCTTGGCAAAGCGCTCTTCTTTCTCTCAGCTTTATCTCCATATCCAACACTTTTCGTGATTTTCTAGCTTGTAACAGGGATTCATTCTACTTCCTGACACTCTCATTCCTCAGCATGATGGCTACTGGCAATGACAATAATTCTGTGAATACTACCTTTAGCCCGCAGTCTACCATATCTCTGCTATAGCTCCAATCTAATCTGCATCCATTTCTTCTGCTGTCACTTTACCAGCCCATCCACTACCATCTCCAGCTACCATATTCTCCCCTGACTTATTTCCTTTTCACATAGAGATCCCTCATTAACCTCAAAATATATGTGAACCAGAACTGCTGCTCGCTCATGGTTAGGGAAACTTCTGTCCTTTTCTTATTTGTTCTTTCTCACACTTTTTATTTCTTTGAATTGTTCAGTTCATCATTTCCTCAGTTTTAATTTTCTAGTTTATTTTTTTATTTTTTTTTTTTTTTACAAAATTTGTATTGTAAATATCTGCTACAAGACTTTTCTTAAGTCAAAATCTCCATGAAACTTGCTTTTGTCATGTTTTGAGTAATTAAGAGCAATTAAGAGTGACAGGACTAGTTTATTGTACACTTGTTAACTGGATAAGTGAACTTGTCCAAGAACTATTTTCAGCCATGATGCAGGTCAAAAGGCATAAACAGTGTCGCAGAATATAAAGGACAATCATTGCATTTTAAACAAAAGCAATGATAAAATACACAATAAAGGAAAAACACACACTCTACAAAATGTAAATAGGGATAACCCAACAATAATATAATATGCAGAAAATAGTATACATGAAAATGACATTCAATAACTTTATAGTAAGAGTGTGAAGAGGAATGTCAGTGTGCACGAGAGAGATAGTGCAGTAAATGGCACCCGATCCTCAAATGTGAGAGAAGCAAGCAAAACATAAGATGACAAAAGATGGAAGATGCACGTATTATTGGTTGTCAGTAGAAGATTTATTGAGCGTGTGAGTAGTGGCAAACTTAATCAAGGTTAACAGTTACCCAGAGACAATTAGAAGGTGTGATCCACTAACTCAAGTCTATGGAGAAATCACATTTTTTTTTCAACACAGTCAGTTGAAGAGTCTAATTTTACTGTGGGTACTATATGCATAAACCATGTTTCTTCTTCTTCTGAAGCTACTCACTACATATTTAAAAACAACATAAACATGTTGCTTCAACAGTTATACTAATTCTAGTTCACTTTAAAAATGATTTTAAGCTTAAATGTTCTTAAAGGTAAGCTGAATATAAATCTGACAATAAGCCTGAGAAAACTACAAATCTAAAGCAATCCACAACGGTGAATGTTTCTATTATGATTGACCAGCAAGCCCACAGCTGTAACTCAATAAACTGAATATCACCAGCTAAAAAGCAAAGTAACAATTTTAAATCACAAACCTGCCAACACAGTCCTAATGAGTAAATAATTAAAATGTTAATGGACTTAATTCAAAATTTATCAAAATTAGCTTAATGAAAACAAGAACAAAAACTCAAACATATTTGAGTTGAAGAAAAAAACTGGCAAAAAGCTCCTCTCCGTTTTTCTGTAATTGTGCTATGTGCTATTCAAAAAACAGGACTACACATTCAGAAGGTCTAACTCATTTCATAATGAACTCTTATTCATGATACCAGATTCTAAGCTGCATGTTAAACAAGCAATATTATACCATGACCCCCCCAAAACGTGCACGCTGATTGGCCAGTGTGCCCGTTGTAAATTGAGATATACTAATGGAAAAAGGTCCGGTTGCCCGGACTTTTTTCCATTAGTATAACTCGTTTTTTTAAAACACTGTCTCGCTATGTTAAAAGGGTTTAACATAGCGAGACAGCTTTAAAATAAGCAACGGAGATCTCCGTTGCTTATTTTAAAGCTGTCTCACTATGTTAAACCCATTTAACATAGCGAGACAGTGTTTTAAAAAAACCGGAAAAACAAGATCTCCGTTGCTTTTTTTTAGTGTTTCGCTATGTTAAATGAGTTTAACATAGCGAGACAGTTTTAAAATAAGCAACGGACATCTCCGTTGCTTATTTTAAAACTGTCAGGCTATGTTAAACTCATTTAACATAGCGAAACACTAAAAAAAAGCAACGGAGATCTTGCTTTCTCAGTTGCTTTTGCCCACAGCTCTGATGTACTGCGCAGGCGCGCAGTACATCAGAACTGCCGCGGATGCCAGACATCTGCGGAAGGGCAGTAAACAGGCATTATACTATGCCATTATTTAAGAAAAGTAACAGTTTCTTTTCTTAAATAATGTCATGGTATAATAGCAATAACCCACGCCTGGGTGTGGGTAATGCTAAATTTACCCACGGTTGGCTTTGTTTGGTCCCTCGGGCTTCGCCCTCGGGACCAAACCACGCCAACCGTGGGTAAATTTAGCATTACCCACACCCAGGCGTGGGTTATTGCTATAATGCCCAACAGGGTGTGTGTTACTATGTAAGTAGTGTCCAACCACTCTGGAAGGGCATTACTTACACAGTAACAAACACCCCGAAGGGCATTATTGCACTTAGAGAACGGGCTGTCTGTAAGATCGTTGGGCTTTACTTACTTATTTTTATTACTGCTTTTATTCTTTTCTTTATTTTATATGTAAAATCGTTCTTCCACCTAATGATTCAAACCTGCTGTAGCCTATGTAAATGGCGTGGGATGAAAAATTTTGCATCCAAAATATAACACTTTCAAAAAACATCCATATATCCCTTACACCAAAAATGTATTGTTTGCTGCCAGTCTTTGTGGATTCAAGTCATTAAATGTCATGCATTTGATTTTCAGACTTTATTTCTTTCAGAAAATTCTTGCTAACTCAAATCTTGTTATTCAAGTAACTTTGTAATTTTATAAGAGCAATATTTAAAATTTGTCTGTATTTTTCAACCATTGTTCCCTTCTTATTTTAGGCTTTATCTAGATTTCTTGAGCAAAGAGGTCGAAAAGAATGCAAGCCTCTTAAATGCTGCTGCTGCCCCTGGTCGATTGCTCTCACTCTTTAAACACACAAACACACACACACACACACACACATATATATATATATATATATATATATATATATATATATATATATGCACACATACATACACACACACACACACACACACACACATATATATATATATATATATATATATATACACACACATACATACACACACATGTGTATATGTGTGTGTGTGTGTGTGTGTGTGTGTGTGTGTGTTTATTTTATATATTTTTTTAATTTTATACTCTCTAAACAGCAAAAGTGTTGCTTAGCAAATGTAAAATTCTAGCAACCCTTGGCTGATATGGTGCAGTTTAGTGGTGGACTCGTTTTTAGTGGGTATTAGCTGTAGACTAACACCCTGTTGGAGAATGTTCATTCTCTAATCAGGGTGCTAATGTATAGGTCACCCATTCTCTAAAAGCTGTTAACAGTAGTAAATTAATAAACTGAAAAACATTATGTTCTTATTTATTTGTAAGCAGCCATCAATCAAAAATATAACCAATCTAAAATGTAAACATTGCCAATAAATCTTATTTCTGTTGCATAAGTGAGAATGACACTGAAGCATTCATGTATATTTCCATTTTTTGTGTATTAGACATTTTTCATGTACTGGTAGTTATATAACTGTTACTAGAGATAAGATGTTGCAGTCTAACTGTAAGCAAGAAAACAGTGCCTTTTACCTTTTCTAAACTAAACTTATTTTATCATGTATTTACATATATTTAGATTAAAAGTTCAACTAGAAAAGAAAAAGCAGAAATGATTGCTCATGGTGGTCCACAGTAACAAAGTAGTATCAATGTTCATTTCTTGAAAGCTGTAATTGTGATTTGAAGTTGTAACTCTTTTCAAGCAGCAAACAAAACATTCACATTGCACTTTTCTTTCTTCAAAATGTGCTAACACATTGTTTAGCACAGAAATTCTGTATCCAAGAGGACTGTCTTATTAAATAGCATCTTTTTTAAGTATCAGAATTGTTCAATGATGTTTTGAGCACATTGCAAAACCATTCTGTGTCAACCAGTTTTGTAATTGCAGTTAGGAAAAAGTATACAAAATCTATCCGCTGAAAATGGACATTTGTAGCACAGTCGGACAAACCTGGTCAATAAATATAAAATAAATAAAATTAACAGATTATGGCTATATGTTACATCTGATATGAAAATAATAAGAATTTCAATGTATAATAACAATGATCTTTAAAAGGAATTAATTGAAAAGCTGACACACCTAGCTTAATAACAGAAAAAAAATCCTGCCTCTGTCAGCTGCATGCCGAAACTGAAGCAGACGTCAACTGCATGCTTCCTTAGTTTTTCTTCTATCATTTTCACTTCCACTGTACACGCTGCTGTGTAGATTGAAGGCAGCCATAATACTGAATCAGTTACATAGTTGCTGTGCCTTACCACTTCTGTCCAACAGTCATGTAAATATTTTTTTTCCTGTTTATATGGTCACATCACCAAATAAAGACTAGCAGCTTAATCTGGAAATTTAATTGCACTACTAGCATCATGTTTTACCCACTTTGATAGCAGCAAGTTGCATCAGTGAGTGGTTTGACTCATTATGTCCATGGCTGTAGAGATACATGATCACATTTTCATCTCAAGTGCTGTTTGTTTACCCACCCCTCCCTCCTTTTTTGCTTTATTTAATAAAAGTATACTTCTTATAAATGAGATTTTTTTTCATTATATTTTGGTTTTCACACACAAGTCATTTCTCAGCCACAAGCCAGGTGTCATTGGCTGGTAAACCTATTTTACTTTTTAGACACAGTGTGATAAAATAAGTGCAGTGTTGAAGTATACTTCCTTAGAAAATAACAGCTGTGAACCTAGGACAAAATGCATCAGGTCCTTCCTGCATTTAAAGCACCATCTACTTAAAAATTCTATATTGTTTTGAGACTTCTACCTCCTGTATTACTTGCTAAATTATATAATTGACCCCAGATCATATCAACATGCATAGATTATAGAAAGACTCAGTTATGATCTATTTTGTTACCAATTCAGAAATGTGAAATTGTCATTGCAATATGCAGCATTTGCAGATATGTGATTCAAGAACTTGTGCTGTTGAAAAATATCCATATTAAAGCCACTTCAATAATTTAGTGATAACAGATCATGTCCAAAGAACATCTGTATATCAATCTATCAGCCTTGCTATTCAGCCAGACCAACATACATTTAGAAATCTTCCAAGCAAATACTTGTATCCTTAGTTTTTGCAGCGGGATATTATGGTGGGTCACCTGAGATGTCTCATGGTATTCAGCAAAATGACTGCAGATCCCATATTCTTAATACCTAAATAAAGTTATGCAGACTTAGTATTCCTTGTTATGAATTGCCCTTTATAGTTATGGAGTCAAACTGTCTTACATTCTTTATTGCTTCTAGTCTACTTTTGATCTATACTAAGTCCAAGCAAACAAGAGGCTTCTTTTTCTCCATTTTTCTATTATTTATTTTTTTTTTTTGTTAAACTGTTCTTTAATGCAGGAATGCAAAGTGCATCCTAATTATTTATAGTGTGCTGTCTCCAAATAATGTTTTATCTAATTTTATTAAGTGAACAAAACAACTCATCCATACAAGCTGACTCTGAACCTATGCAATTGATATGTATTATATAGTCTGATAGCAGTCCTGTGTGCCATATGTTTTCCTTGTTTTCTGTTCACAAGGCTAATTCAAACTATGAATTCAACAACTCTGAATTAGACTTATTCTTGGAGAATCATTATGCATGTTGATTTCTGTCATTAAATGGAGATCCCATCTGTCCAAGTTGCTGGCAGCTCAGGTGGGTATAACTGATCCAGTGGTACTTATCAAAAACAATTGGGGAATTCTCCTTGTGTCCTGGTCAGATTTCACCTACTGGTCCAAATACCACCTTCTGTATCCCCTGGAAAGAAGCTGCTAGCCAGCGGGACTAATCTAGTCAACAAAAGATAAATAAAAACATAAGTAAAAAAAGCTGTATAACTATTATGATTAGTATCATTGCAGGATGTTGTGACTTGTGGCTTCCCTTCTTACATTGCATGCTTCATCTTAGTTTCTGTTGTCCTTTTGCTTAATATCATGTGCAGTTTCTTTCAGATCTTCGTTTTGATAGCAATGCATTTACTGAGTATCGGGGCCTTTGTATTGTTTATATATCAACACATGATGAAAACTCCTATTACCTTAAAATGATAAAGCTTCTTAGAGCAATGCTTGTTATTCAGAGAAGCATAAATACTTCTTTTCCTAAACACGAACTGAAAAAAAAAATCCCAAGGCCACATGCTTCTGTTGTCCTTTTATAAATGAATTTATTTTAAGCATTTGAAAAACTAAAGTAGATGGTTTAAATATTACTAGTATATATTAACAGCAAAAGCTTACTTTATTTTTCTTGAACTGTCTATTAGCTATTTAAATATAAATAACTTGGCAGGAGTGAAAAGCCCAACACCACGTTAATGACATCATTACATTTCACACAACCATAAAATGTTACTAAATGTTAATTAATTATATGGGAAGATTATTTGAATATATGTATTATTATCGACTGGTGGCATACCAGAAACAATACTGAGATATAAGATTATGCTTTGAGACTGAACGCACACAAGATGTGATGGTCTGTGGTTTTTAATCGTTATGAATTCTAGAAGAAAGCCTGATGCTATATTAACATTGATGAGTTCGTCTGCAGCATTTTACATGCAGTTGCCATGGAGACAGCACCACTGAGTGACCCAAATTAATGTTCCACCAGCCATGCTTGGTGCCCTGTCTTTCTTTCCCTTTCCACTACGGATAAGCAGAATAAGTTTGTTAAAAGCCCGCATTATAATTTTGTCTTTATTCTTGACATTAACAATGAGATCCTTTAATCAAAAAAATATATGTTTGATTAATGAGATTGGGGAAATGTGCTATTTAAGTCACACAGTTAACAGCAGGGAAGCATTTAAATGAATAATTAGTGGATGAAGCTAAAGAAATTCATAGGCATGTCACCTTTGACAAATTTAGTAGATTAATAGAGACATGACGTTAGTCATAAAAGGTCTTCATTTTGTGTTGTGAAAGACACAAAGTGTACTTCTGAATGAGTCTTTGAAGGGAAACAAGCTTTATATTATTACTTATATTTTTGCCAAAGAGTAAAAGCATAACTTTCATTTGTTAAAATGAGCTCCTGCACTGTGAAACACACTGACAAATTATTCTCTTGGTGATGGTCTGTATGTAATTTACAGGCTATTAGATGTGAACTGTATGACATTGCCCATATCTGAAGGCACTGATGATCACTGAAGATGTCACATGGTAGGCATTAATAGTTCTTTGCTAAATAGAGTGCTGACTATATTTAACAGCAAATCAAAGTTAAACACATTTTATAAGTCATTTAGAGCATCTTTATAGAAGCATCTTGAGAGGAGGTTACTGAAAAAAGGAGAAAACTGTCTGCATGCGTGTATTTTTGTATGGGTATGTGTGTGTTTGTATAATAGTCATCGGGAAAATAACTGCAAATGTTTCACAGTGTTGTTAGCTTCATGTACTAATTTCTGTCAACATACACACACACACACACACACACACACGCACACACATACACACACACACACACACACACACATACACACACACACACACACACACACACACACACACACACACACACACACACACACACACACACACACACACACACGTGTGTGCAGCATTGCACATACCTGTGTGAAATCATTATTTGCAATAATATGCATTACAGTATTATAAAATAATAAAGTATGTTATTTATTTTGCACTATGTAGCTTTCTTCTATTGTATCTGATTTTAACCTTATCTATTGCAGATACTTCATCTGTACTTATCTAAAAAGCTGAGACATATAAAACATTACTAAGGGTATTCACCTAAGCTTATGTATTATATTTTGTGTTTAGTCTGTCCCCCTATTTTGCTAAAATCTTCATTCAGGAAATAATGAAAACTACTTTCCTCATTATATTTATGCCTATCTAAACAGCATAACATATTTCTCTAGCTTGTCTAATGCTCTGTCCTCCCAAACTGAACTTGTTGATGTACATGGAGTGTTAATGTTTATTCTGTTACTGGATATTTATTTTATCCCTGAGCTTAGATTAGACAAAAGTAGAAAGGTTCTGAGTCCTGAGTCAAGGAATCCCACTGCCAGGCATCAAGCTTGAAGCCACTGAACGCCATGCAACTGGACTGAAATTTCCAGTATTCTGGACAGCCTGTTTTGCAAATGTTCTGAGTCCTGGAATCCCACTGCCAGAAATCAAGCTTGAAGCCACTGAATGCCCTGCAACTGGACTGAAATTTCCAGTATTCTGGACAGCCTGTTTTGCAAATGTTCTGAGTCCTGGAATCCCACTGCCAGGCATCAAGCTTGAAGCCACTGAATGCCCTGCAACTGGACTGAAATTTCCAGTATTCAGGACAGCCTATTTTGAAAATGTTCTGAGTCCTGGAATCCCATTGCCAGGCATCCAGTGTGAAGTCACTGAATGCCCTGCAACTGGACTGAACTTTCTAGTATTCTGGACAGCTTGTTTTGCAAATGTTCTGAGTCAAGGAATCCCACTGCCAGGCATCCAGCTTGAAGCCATTGAATGCCCTGCAACTGGACTGAACTTTCCAGTACTCTGGACTGCCTTTTTTTCAAATGTATGTTATACTCTCTCACACTTATCTATTATCGCATAAGACTGGCTACCTGCACATCACCGAGGTGCTCTATAGCCCCCCATTTTTTATTTCACTCTACGTATTCCACTGTAGCCCAGAATAATACCTGCTAGTAGACCACTCTCTCACCCCTGCACTTGGACTTCTTACAACCCCCCCATTGTGTTCCTTGTAACTATAGTGAATAATTTCAGGTAGTAGTCGATTCTTTTTTGCCCTTGCACTCTACCTTCTTAATTCTGTATACCCATTGATAGCTCCAATGAACTTTGTATATTTACCTCCTGGTACACTGGCTATCCAGTCCCTACCTTTTACCTGGCTCATAGTTTTGGTTTCTACACTGCAAAAATACTTTCTACCCTAACACTACCGTCTCCCCCACCAGTCACCCATTACTTGTTGGTAAGTTAACTTATAAAGACAGCAGCTAGATTTATTTGTAAAAATATTCCCCTGAGGAGTTTTACCTTTTGATTGTTTTTCTCAGTAGCACAACATCTTTGTTCCAATCCATTCCATTTGCCCTTTCTGCGCTCGCACTCATGCTGCTTCCCTACCCTACTCCCATTCCCACCCACCCACAATATCCTGTCCTTTATAGTTATTGAATCACACCCCTTTGCTCAGCCAGACAATCAGGCATCAGCCTGTCTGACACACCCAAGACTGCTATCACACGCAAAGGCTTAAGCACTCAATTCCTATGAACTCCATAAAATTCAATTACATCCCAACTACTCCCTAAATGCCAATGCCACATCTAGCAAAACATATCAAACATAGCATATCCACTTTCCTACCCAATTGCCTGTTCTACCAGGACAACCCTCTCCTGCTGAAAGTACAAAATACTACCCCTGTAAGATTTGCTTATCATAACCCACTTAACTGCAGCACACATTACCTCCTGCCATCATAACATCAACCCCAGATTACTAAGATAACCTCTCTCCTACCAAACTTCTACACAATGTAAGTCATGCTTATTAAATATCTCTCCCTCAGTTTTCAACTCTTCTGACCTAGATATGGCCACATACAAAGTTCCATGTACCAAACCAAAGTCCATATTTCCCTAAAATATGACAAACTTGTATATAAATATGTAAATACCTACTGGTTATCATTCATATAGCATCACAACTCATACTCACTGGTGATATACACCCAAACCCTGGACCCCCCAAAAAACCCTGCACTGACACTAATCTAACAACAGATATAATAAACTCCCACACAAAACCAACATACTTGATAATTCTTAATATTAACATAAGAAGTATACTTACGAAAACTGCTGAACAACATGCAATCCTGTCACTATACTCCCATGATATAGTTCTTCTCACAGAGATCTAGCTCAAACCACACATTAAGGATACTAAAATACTTCCCTCAGGCTATAACATACACAGAAAATACTGAACATCTAAGAGAGATGGGGGTATTGCCATAATTTTCAAAAACAATATTATGATTGAAATTGTAGACAATCATCCCGCCCCCCCCTTCAATAATGCAGAGATGTTATTTGCCAAACTTCAACTTAATTTAAAAAAACAACTAAACATCATCGGTGCATATATATTCCCCTTGGCAATAACATTGCTACAGCTGAATCCATCCTCCACTGCATATTATATACCCTCCCACAAGAAACAGTTATACTGGGTGACTTTAATATAGACTGGTCATCCATCAAATCACCTCTCCCCACAAACCACCTAAACCTCCATGCCTTTATACAGTTAACCCAGACCTCCACAAGGATAGATAAATCATCCAAGAAAGAGTCTACATTGGATTGGATTCTTACAAATTGTCCAGTCCTATCACACTAATCTCGCTCCTTCCATGGCATCCTTAGCAACCACCTCCCTATGTTTGTACTAATGCATCAAATTAAACCAATTAAAAGAGACACCCTCCGACAAATATGTTATACAAAGATTTCAAACCCCAAGACTTCATATCTATGCTAAATTACTGTAACCGGGTACCTGTCTCAAATCTCCCCCTAGACAATGCAGTTGATTACTTTAACTCTACTTTTCTGTGCATTCTAAATGACTTATCTCCCACTAGAATGGTAAGAACAAAGTCTCATTACTCCCCCTGACTTATCAAAGATACATGGCTACTCCTAAAAGAGAGATAAGACATGGGACACATGATGTCAAAAAATAAATGCAAATAGGCAGAAATACACTGAGCTAAGAAATAAAGCAAAAAAAAAAATTAGATCTGATAAAAGAAATCACTACTCTGACATCCAAACAAAATACAAAACCAACCCACAAAAATTCTGGACAGCCATCAATAAATTACTGCAGCCAGGTAAAATCAGTACACTACACCCAAATATTGATACCACTACCAGTAATATTGCCACTCCGCTTATCCAATACTTCACCAATTCCATTGTAAACCTTACTAATATGAATTCTCCCACAACATATCCAAATCCCAATGACACTACAGCACACAAAAATTGCTTCCTCCTACAACCTGTTCCAACCAGCACAATTTATAAATACCTGACAAAACTAAAACCCACATCCCTAGCAGCTGATAAAATACCATCAGAATACCTCAAAATTTCAGCCAAAGCCATCTCATACCCAATCTCCCTAATAATTAATAGGTCAATCCCTGAAAAATACATCCTAACTCTTTGGAAAATTTCACATATAATACCACTTCACAAAGGCGATAACTCAACTGACCTAACTATTGACCGATTGCTGTCTAATCCCCCCTGTCAAAAATCCTAGAGAAATGTATACGCTCCCAAGTACTAAACCATCTCCTAACTAACAATCCTTGGCTCACACACAACATGGTTGTTATCCCAATCATAGTACTGCCACAGCCCTTATTAGCTTCACCAACACTGTAAAATAGCAACAGAACAATGGAAACTTAGTATCCACTGTCTTTCTAGATTTCTCCAAAGCTTTTAATACAGTCTCACATGCCAAACTCCTAACTGTACTATCTAAACTAAACCTAAGCAACTCCACCATATCATGATTTAAAGACTACCTATCCAACCACCAGCAATCCGTAAAATGGAAAAATTCCTTATCCCTTCTTCTCCCTGTAACCTTAGGCATACCATAGGGATCCATCCTTGGTCCTCTCCTCTTCACCTTATTTACCAATGACCTACACAAAGCCATCCTCCATGCCAACCTGGTCCAATACACTGATGACCCCACCCTAATCTGCTCTGCTCCCTCTCTCCAACTATTGCAAAAAAATATCAAAGGAACCTTTACTGCCATAGAATCCTGGTCAGCTGACTCACAGTTAATACTTAACCCTAAAATACACTGCTAATTTTATTTCATTCCAAAAAAGCCATAGACTCTATTCCCCCATTAAAAATAATATTTTCTAATAATAACCCCATCACACCAGTCTCACAGACCAAATACTAGGAGTTATCATAGATCATAGCATGAAATTAGACAAGCATACAGCACAAACAATAACAAAAGTTAAAAAAAACTCGGAACCCTTTATAGATGCAAAAACTACCTCACCAATAATAGTAAAGCCATCATTGCTAGAACCCAACTAATTTCCACATTACTCTGCACTTCTCCCATACTAATTAATCTAAACAAAGGTGACTTAAACAACCTAACCAGCTGCTACAACAAAATTCTAAAGTTTGCCACCAACTCAGCCTTCCGGAGCCATCATTGCCTAGCCCTCAGACAATTATCCTGACTTGAATTACCAAACTTACTTACCTTTAACCAACTTACAGCTGCCCACCAAATACTATACCATTCTGAAAAAAAAAACGAAAAAAAACCCAGCCCTACAAGGACTATGAAATCACTATACAAACAACCGTGTAGTAAGATCCACCAATAAAACACTCCTCAAAGTAACCAAAAGCTAAACTTTAAAAAACATCTTTGGTCACACTCAGTCCGCTCTTGGAAAATGTAACTGCACAGATCCAGGATAACCCTCTATCTCAGGAAATACTATACCTTTAGTCAGCAAAAACTCTCTGCTCTCCTAACTCAAAAATATCCCTGTTATCCTATGTCTATTATATCCTCCTAGTCAAGCTCTCCCTCGTATGTACTAAGCACTGACTTTTACTACTGTATCTTTATTTCACAGGATGCTGCAAAACCTAAACACAGAAATAAACTCAGAATCCCGCAAAGTCTACACTGATACTATACCAAATAAGTATTCCTGTACTAATATCTGTTTGTAATACCCACCTTCTTGTATGTAAATTTTTGTATAACAGCTATAGCCAATTTCTTCTTCTCTCCTCAGTTTTTATGCATATTGTTTTTTAATCATATTGCATTGGTTCAACTGAGCTTTTAATATAACGTATTGTAAAATTTCTAAGTCTAGTGCTTGTATTTTAATGGAGCTTTTCTCCCTGGGCATCTGCTGAAAATGGGCTTCTTGTCTATTCGGACTCCCCCAGTAAAACAAATGTAAAATAAAACAAATAATTAAATAAAAGGTAAATGCAGACTGTCTACTAAAGTACAGAATATCTTTCCCCTTGCAAATGAATCCATTCTTCCAAGAAAGAGCAGTACTTGAGCTGTATACATATCCTGGGCAGTGATGTAGACCACTTACTTTAAGAAACATACCAGTGCTATGATAGTTCATTCTGTGTAATACTAATAAAGTGAATATATACTTTTTCTTATAATTTCTGCATGATCAAACTGAATGTAGGAAATCATACAGAAACCTAAATCAGCCTACATCCCACTCAAATAGTTGTATTAGCTCTATTGACTGGGTTATTTTTGTTGTATCCCATATTAGTAGTTCTACTGACAGGGTTATTTTTGTCTTATCCCATATTATTAGTTTTACCGACAGGGTTATTTTCGTCCTGTCCCATATTATTAGCTCTATTGACAGGCTTATTTTGTCTTATCCCATATCATTAGCTCTATTGACAGGGTTATTTTTGTCTTATCCCGTATTATTAGCTCTATTGACAGAGTTATTTTTGTTGTATCCCATACTAGTAGTTCTATTGACAGGGTTATTTTTGTCTTATCCCGTATTATTAACTCTATTGACTGGGTTATTTTTGTTGTATCCCATACTAGTAGTTCTATTGACAGGGTTATTCTGTCTTATCCCATATCATTAGCTCTATTGACAGGGTTATTTTTGTCTTATCCCGTATTATTAGCTCTATTGACAGAGTTATTTTTGTTGTATCCCATACTAGTAGTTCTATTGACAGGGTTATTCTGTCTTATCCCATATTATTAGCTCTATTGACAGAGTTATTTTTGTTGTATCCCATACTAGTAGTTTTATCGACAGGGTTATTTTTGTCTTACCCCATGTTATTAGCTCTACTGACAGAGTTATTTTTGTTGTATCCCATACTAGTAGTTCTATTGACAGGGTTATTCTGTCTTATCCCATATTATTAGCTCTATTGACAGAGTTATTTTTGTTGTATCCCATACTAGTAGTTCTATTGACAGGGTTATTCTGTCTTATCCCATATTATTAGCTCTATTGACAGAGTTATTTTTGTTGTATCCCATACTAGTAGTTCTATTGTCGGGGTTATTTTGTCTTATCCCATGTTATTAGCTCTATTGACAGAGTTATTTTTGTTGTATCCCATACTGGTAGTTCTATTGACAGGGTTATTTTGTCTTATCCCATATTATTAGCTCTATTGACTGAGTTATTTTTGTTGTATCCCATACTAGTAGTTCTATTGACAGGGTTATTTTGTCTTACCCCATGTTATTAGCTCTACTGACAGGGTTATTTTTGTACTGCAGATGTGCAGAGTAGCACTAAGTAATTTGTAGTCAATGGCTGATTATACTGAATTGATTGCAAACACATGGGAAGGTACATAATTGTATTCACTTGATGGGACTTGCCAAATTATAGTAAGGAATTTAAAATAGGATCATATCTGCTGAGGGATTAGAGTACACTGTCTTGAACCTAATACTTTTTATAAAGACATGTATTAAACTTAATGTTACTCAGTGTATTAAAATTAGTGTGTACCATCCCTTTGTGTGAATATGTGAAAAGTGCTTGCTAATCCCCTCTCACATTTCTCCAAAAAAAAAAAATGGGTACAAAATCTGCCCAAAAATGAGAACTGACTGGATAGAGCAGGCATTAAATGCCTTCATTCATTAAATGCATTTCCATCCCTGCCCATACAAAAACAAAGGTAGAAATTTATTTTGTAATTATTTTATGTATTTATATATAATGTATGTATGTATTTATTTATTCATTAACCATTTAAGCTGGACACTGCTGTGCCTTCTCAGCGGCACTTCAGGAAAATTGTTTGGTTAAGTGATTGCTCAGAGTCACAAAGTAGATAAATGGACTCTGAGGGAATCAAACCTTGGACTACAGGAAGCATCTTGCTAAAGGCTCATAGCCTTGATCATCTGTGCTTATCGACACCATTATTCTAATCTGTTAGCATTTCTTAGTTAGCCATAAAAAGGAACCATGGATCATATGCTACTAACATATAAATGACATTTTGAGGATTAGCATACATCTTACCTCCTTCCTTAATTTCACTAAGCTGCAACAACAACTCCTACATGAACCCCAAAGGACCCTCCCTGAATATGCCTGCCTCATCAGCCCATGCCTCCACCCCCACTATGCGGAGTAACTCCAACCCCAATCACTGCCCTACCCAACATCTGCTTTAAAATACTTACAACATAGGCTCCCAAATTACAAACACTTCTCAGAAAAAAACTCTATATTTCCCCAAGAGATCCTCTGACTATCCTGCACTTGTCTGCATTTAACACTCAGCCAGTAAATTCCTTTTTCCTGGCTTGTCAGTCACTTCACTTCAGTACTAGTAAATATATGTTTCACACACACACCATTCAAAAGAGGCTGACAAGCCCCACCCCTTCCTTCATTCTCCCTACATCAGTTCCTCTTCCTGCCTTAATTTGTCCCCTTCCTTCTCTCCAAACTACCTGATTTCCTAGCCCCTATAATCCTGCATTCACTAAGCTGTCTGAGTAGGCAAGTATTCATAGTCAAAAATGTCTGTCTAGAAAACCCTTATTAAAAATACCATTTGGTGAGGAAAACAGCATGGTAGGAGGGGTCTAGTATAAGTTCAGAATTGGCTACCACTGAGTTACACAGCTGTAGTCCACTGATAAGCCCCTTCTCACTTGGATCTGATTAGTTTCTGTGGAGTTTATAAATCACATTTCTAGATAATATAGAATAGTAAACTGCTGGTCATTTAAAACCTTGACAATAAAAGGCAAATAATCTCAGTAAGAAAAAGTGGTGTGCATAATTTGATGCTCTGACATCTGTATCTTTCTTTCATAGTTAATTTCTCTTCACAGATAACTGCAGTTGTGATGGCTGTGCACTGAGGGAGACTACTCCATCTTGATGGCCATGATTGTTAACTTCTTTTAATTTGAGAAGGTTATTTAAATCTCAAAAGTGGAAATGATTTTAAAGAGTGCAGTTTATTATATATCACTTCTAAAAATGTATCAAAAAGACTTTTTATATTATTTTACCTGGGTAAGCCAGCAGGGTAGTGTTTTTCAGTTGTGAAATGGGATATCTGTCTGGTCAATCGATTTTTTAAGAGTCACACAATAGTTAAATGGAGGTGAAATGAATGAAGTATTTTCGTCTTAGATACATGAAGTAGCCTGGTAACAGCTCAGAGCTTTATTACTCTGCTGTAACTACCAGTTAAGAAAATGCCACCTGCCATCTCTGGCCTTTTTTGAAAAATATAATTATCAATTGAGTAAGACAGTTTAGCTTCTTGGTTCCTTAGTAAAATTCTGCCATCATAATTAAGTATTTTACTAATCAACTATCTTCAAAATCAATACACATCCTAGAAGGATTATAGAACTCTAAGAGTCTATGTAAAATATCTTTATGGCGTTCTAGTGATGGTGAAAAAGTAATTTGTTCAGCATATTATTACTCTGGTAACAACTGTAAAGTACATTGCCTGCGATGCTAGCTATATTCCAAATATATTCATATATTCTGTTTATACAAGTGTGTGAGTTTACAAGTGTATCAAGGATGCTCAAACAATCACATTATCAAGTCATACTGTCAGCAAAATACATCAGTTGTACATTCACCTATAAACTAACTCCAAATTCTCAGAACAGTGGGGAAAAAGGAAAACTCCCTAAACCTTACTGTCACATATTCTCACACTAGACCAATTATTGCATATTCAAACATCTGTGACTCAATGAAAAAAACAAATCTGAGTCAAAGCTCAAAGAAAAACAAATATACAATGAAAGAAACAACATCCATATACAGATAAGCATTGCATTTCAGAAATTACTTTACATATTCAAAGTGCAAGAAATATACCCGTAATCTAAAAATAATCCACCGTACGATGCTCTTATTAAAAAGATAACAACCATCACTGTTTTTAAATAACCACTTTGTATTACTAGACATCATGTACAAATCATCAGTGGTGATATCTGACCATCAGTCTCATGGGTAATAGGTTCATAAGGTCATAGGTACTTACTACGCTACTGAGTAATCTCACAAGTCATGCACAAATTCCACAATTAACAAAAAACAGACAGTAATTATTAGTACATGATGACTCTGGCCCCAAAGTTCAGTTTGATTATTCTATGCATTGCTAGGAAGTTTATGACTGGGTATCTGATCATAATTAAATTGTCCCGGTCCCCTTCGGTAACACACATCACACCAAATGGCATTTGACGACCTTTATTACATTTCCATAACATAGCTTTGATCATCAACTTTATTAATTACAACTATTCATGATATAATTAATTCTAAATACAGCATAATATCCTTGTAATGTTAATCAGGACAGCGTACCCACTCACCCTGCCCCAACAAGCAGTGTCCATACCTCTGCTCACTTACTTTACTTATGAAGCAGCATCCCATCTCACTTAATACACCATTCATTGTAATGTCAATCAACAAGCAGGGTCCATACCTCTACTCACTTACTTTACTTATGAAGCAGCGTCCCATCTCACTTCATACACCATTCATTGTAATGTTAATCAGGGCAGTGTACCTACTCACCCGGCCCAACAAGCAGGGTCCATACCTCTGCTACTTACTTTACTTATGAAGCAGCATCCCAACACACTTCATACACCATCCATTGAATTACCTTCCACTAAATAAGCACCATCCTTACCTCAGCTTGCTTATCTATTCAGCAAGCTTCCTCCAACTACTCATTTCCTTTCCCCAGACCCTTGAAATGAACATCCAGACATCAGAGGGGAACAGAAGAGGGCAAGCCTATCCCTCTTCTCCACCAAACCCACTGATAAATAACCCTACTCCCCACCAAAGAAAAGAAGGAGGGTGGGTGGGTAGCAAGTTCATGCCAAAATGTGATTGCTTAACCCAACTACACTAGACTAAACCTCTTAAGCCCCTCCCCATCATTATCTCATTTCCTCCCAACCATCCCTGCCTCCACTTAACCCTTTCACCTCCCCAACCCACTTAACTCCCCTTAATATTAACCTAACCCCCCCCATGAAGATGTCCCGGGACAACAAAGTTTGTTGCCAAACTTCATTTGTCCCAGTCCCCTTCAATAACACGCATCACACCAAATGACATTTGACGACCTTTATTAAATTTCCATAACATAGCTTTGATCATCAACTTTATTAATTACAACTATTCATGATATAATTGATTCTAAATGCAGCATAACATCCTTGTAATGTTAATCAGTGCAGCGTACCTACTCATCATGCCTAACAAGCAGGATCCATACCTCTGCTCACTTACTCTACTTATAAAGCAGAGTCCCAACTCACTTCATTCAACATCCATTGAATTACCTTCCACTAAATAAGCACCATCCTAACCTCAGTTTGCTTATCTATTCCACAAGCTTCCTCCAACTACTCATTTCCTTTCCCCAGATCCTTGAAATGAACATCCAGACATCAAAGGGGGAACAGAAGAGGGCAAGCCTATCCCTCTTCTCCACCAACCAGCCTGACCTGGCTGTTCCCCCTCCCTTCTACCCAAAATTGTTCAATCCACTTCTCATAAAGGGAAGGGTCAAGCCAAACATCATTTGGTGTACCCATCATCTGCAAAGCACCTTAGAATCTCATCATAAACCCCTCTGCCATGCCATCACTGAAACACACCCAATGAAACTAAATAAAGTAGGATTACCTTGACCTCGTTGTAACACCGGAACACCCATACCAAGAGAACACATACCCTTTTAGCCCGCTGCCTTCAATGCTGAAATCATGGCTCAACTTGAATGTATTCACAGCCTATAACCACAACAAAACCACAAACTATAACCCCTTGAACTCAAGATGGCACCCAGTCAAACTAGTAGCAAGTCTCACACCCAAGACCCTGCTAACCGTAGCATATCACCTTACCCCACCCACTACCCAGTTCTATATGTGCAACAACTCCATTACTGTAGGGAACAGTCTAACTCCAACTTTGATATCCTACCTTAGCTGGCAGAAAACCAGCAATCATTGACCTAGTTCCTGAGAACCCACCTATGCTCAGCAACAAAATACTCTACATACCCAGCCATAAACACCCCCAATTCACTCATTACCAAACCATTCTTAACCTCTGTTCGGCCCTGGCCTTTTTCCTGAAGAGCTCTTTCCTTATATTACCTATACCACTAGTAGGCAATTAAGACCTGTCCTACTGCAGCCTTATCCTGCAACCAGCTTCCTTTAAACCTTCTGACTCCCCTGTAACAACACACCCAGTTTGAAACTACCCCACCAACCGCCTACCTACCATGCTTCTTAAAACTCTACTCACAAAATTGACCCAAACACCAAGTGACATGATCCTTATGGTATTCTGTAAAACCTTAACCTGTTATGTAGCATTAACACTATCTACTCAAGGGACAAATTTGTCACCCCAAAGACGCCACCAGTTAGGAACAAACTCCAGCATCCTACCAAACACCTCATTGGTCCTCCCCTAAATACGGTTCAACCACTGAATGAGTAAATACAACCACCCCAAGGTTCTTAAGAAAGCTAGGGTTGAATTTACTGGCTTGCAAGATCCATAGGGTTTTAGCCTAATAAGCCCTGCAGTCCTATGAATGTCATGACTACTCATCCCATGGGATCCCCACACTCTCCATAACCGTCCCCACCCATTATCCCCTTGGCCCCACCTACCTACCTCTTCCTCACTTGCCCCCTATACCAATGCAATAATCAGCTCCCACTTATTGAACACAGAGCTCTAATATGTCTTAATAAGGTGATTTTACTCAAACCCACTTTGAACCCCATTCAGGTGGCAAAACATCCGAACTATCAAAAACGCTACCTTTCAGATCCCCTTTCAAGCCACCGCATGATGCCTTCTGCCCTGCAGCAATTTCAGTCAATATCTGTTGCCACCTTGATCTCCCCATGTGTAGCATCTTTGATTGCCACTGATTCCATCATCTTCGAATTCACTATCATCTGCAAACTCACTGCGTAGCGACCCAACTGGTACTCATCATACCGCCATCTACAAAAAAAGGACAAAAGTAAATCCTCTAATATATAAAGAGAAGGCTCCACCTTATACGCACCTATTCCAAATTATAGCAGCAGCGTTCCAAAAAAAAATAAATAAATAAACATTTTAATCATCTAAAATACATAACGCACATTTCAAGACATCTTCAGAAAGAACCTATTCTGCCAACCCGGGAAGGAGTGTACCACCACCCCACACATAACTGAAGCTATGCTTCCAATGAACCTATCAAACACCCACTATAAATTTAACTACTAGTCAATATGTTACAACTAAACCCCACACCTGACGGGACCTATCAATATCCACAACCAGAGTATACTTGTGATTCCATACCACATCACTAGCGCACCGTATAAGCCAAGCTAACTTATATTGTAAAACCATCTGCCTAGCTCTTTACCTTCCATCTCCAAATGAGGCACACTAACCAAACATAAAGTCGAACAAATGGTCAAAATGCAGCAAACCTAATAACTTACTAGCAACTTACAGTGTTATAAAGGGGGCCCGCTGCAATATTCCTCCCATCAACTCTTCAAATGTAATTATAACTTAGGGCTCCCTTCCTACTCTTTTTTTTTTTTTTTTAAACCAGCTTAATCTTCCCAGTTGAGGCTATTAATCTACCATAATAAGCCATTAGTAGGTGTACCCCATTCTGTCCATTTGTTCCCAGTTTGCTTGCAAGCAATGACAAAAAAAAAAAAAAAAACTCTAACACACATATACCTCTCAACCTCTTCCCTCAGACAATGCAGGCAAAGCCCATACTTCTCCACCACTTAAGTGTTCACAATCCATAAATAAAAGAGGGGCCGAAGTATCCTTTGAGTAGTATAACTTGACAAACTCAGACATCTGGCATTATCTTCTAACTTCAGACTTTAATGCTTTGCCACTAACTGCCAAAACTACAACTCTATGAAAACAAACCCAAATATGAAGCAAAATCTGGACATTCTATGAAATCTGTACAGTTGAAAGGTATGACAAAGCTCAAATATGCCAACAACTGCTCTCCAGCCAGCAAAGCTGCTGCAATGTCATTTACCTAAATGGAACTTTTATTACAATTATCTGAGATTAACTAAACACTGTGCTTCAAGTGGACAAAGCCAGCTCAGCAAGGAGACTGACTAACAATAATTCAGTATAGTAATGGGTTGCCTACCCCTTCCCCATGACAAGGCTAACACCATGTAATGCTGTCTTTCACAACCAGATAACCCGACCAAAAAAGTACTGCAAGCTGCAAATTTCAGCCTGTGAAAACCTAGCACTGCATCCGAGAGGAGCTAACTAATGCCACCATGCTGTTACCCCACATACCATCACAACATTTATTTCAGCAGACATTCCTGAACCCAGTACAATGGGAAGCGCCTACAACCTGAAATAATGCACCATATTTAAACAGAGACCATCACAGAGAATCTGTTAGGAAAACCATCACACAATCATTGTAACGGTCAGTCATCTGCAATACTGTGTGGTCTGCAACACCCATCCAACCCGCAGAATGGCATTGCTTTCCTTCTTACCTTTGACTGATTAAACCCTCTGCCAACATGCATGCAATCCCATGCATGTCCTCTCAACCGCCCCAAATGGAATCGTCAGGCTGTCAATTTCCCCGCTCCTTTTTTTTTTTTTTATACCTCCTTAACCATATGCCAACAAAACCCATTTCTATGAAGAACAGACCGAATTATGAAGCCAGTTTGAACATTCTGTGAAAATCTGTATTGTTGAGAACCACGAGCAGATGTGATGCCTGACTGCACATGCATAGCCATTAACAGACATTGCTAAGCCCACGAACAAACATCCAGCACCCAGACTGCACCCCTGGGCTGCGACAAAATCAAACAACTGCTAGAAAACCTGGAAAAACACATTCGCTTTTTCAGAATAGAACTCTATTCACCTGTGAACAGAAAATATCATAGAACATACAAGGCAGCACATGGAGAGTGTCCATCAGGCACTCTTCAGAACAATGACTCTCAAGGAAGGTCCCACCAAGCACTGGTAAATGTCTGGCAGGAAGCACGGAAGACACACCAAACGCAACCTCCACCCCTGGCAAGATCCAAAATGCCCCCACCATCACAAGCAAGTCCAGCCCACATTGCGATCCACACATACACATACATAGATCTTCCTCTTTCCCTCATTTATTTGTCGGCTTCTCTTTTTTTTTCCTCTCTCCTTTAATGCCCAATTGCAGATCTGAAGGGGAGGCCAACTCCACAAACACAGAGCCCACCACCGCTGCAACTCCAGTGGTCAACATGATCAATCACCAAGACAGCCGAGCAATAAACCAGACCATCAAAAACTCAGCATACAAACTAGTCAAGTGCAGACATCTTGCGCCACCATGACCACCACATACACATCGAGAAACCCTCAAGCCCGCGTAAATGGCCCAACTGGCCAGCCACCACCACACAGGAGTGCCTCATGGCATGAAAACAACAACAAAATGCACTGATCGACTGGAGACCACCCCACAGAACCACAACAAGCAAGCAGCCCAAGCTAGAATCTGGACCTGCCGCCGAGCAAATCCTCCACTGAATACAATCTCAAAAACCGCTACATGCTATAGGCAAGAGACAGCAGCAATCCAAGGCAGCATACGATCAACAACAGAAATCCAGACAATGACCGCAACCCACAAAACCCACAGCACACCTCTGAGGCATGCACCATGGACAAAGCTCAACACCAGAGCAGCAAAACACCTGCCCACCTCCACCCCCATCAGAAAGGAACAGGGGGGAACCAGCATAGACACACCACCAGCAAACACAAAACACTCAGTCCTGATAACCTGCCATCCACTCAGGCCACCTCATCAGCCCACAAGCAAGAAACCTGGGCATTCCAACAGCCCCGAAGGTCATAGCTGAGAGGCACAACCAGCATGCAATCCCCACAACCCCCACCCACAAACAACCGCAAGCACCGGAAGGCCACACATCTCAACCAAAACATGCAAAATACCCATTGAACAACTTGAAATAAGGACTAAACAACCAGCAAGCCCCTGACATGGAACACTGCACCCCACACCTGCACTCAACCAAAATACCCAATCCCGCCCCAACTCCAAACTGCAGCAGTTACCACCCCCACCCCACACCCCCCTTTTCTTTCTTTGCATGAAACAGTTGGGCAAGAACAAATACATGTAGACAAACGTAATCACAAACCCTACGTACCAAACCATAAACATATCTCACTGCCACAATCACCGACCCAGGCCTACCCACCAAGTCCAACACCCACAGTTCATCTCAGACGTTCTGCTTGCAAGTTCATGCCAAAATGTGATTGCTTAACCCAACTACACTAGTCTAAACCTCTTAAGCCCCTCCCCATCATTATCTCATTTCCTCCCAACCATCTCTGCCTCCACTTAACCCTTTCACCCCCCCAACCCACTTAAATCCCCCTAATATTAACCTAACCACCCCCCCCCCCCATGAAGATGTCCTGGGACAACTTAGTTTGTTGCTAAACTTCATTTATTAAGCATATGAGACATAGATTAGAAGAAATTCATCCTGAAAGTGGGGAAACGTGAACCTTAACAGGTGAATAGTGCCATCTACGTTGAGATCATTTAACTGTTTATATATGATCATGGAGATCTGACCATAATTTTTTTGTATCTACAGGAGCTTTAGTTTCCTTGATGTACTTACTAGTTAAAGAAACAAAGTGTAGAACATAAAATGTTTACCAGATTTGAAAGCCATAAAACACTTGCCAGTATTGCACAAAGGCAGGCCAACAAGTTAAATGTACTTCTGACAGAGTTACAAGTTGAAAAGCTGTTAAAACACTTCATATTATTTTATGTTGCAGTATAAAGTGTTTAACAACTTTTAGAGCTTTGCCATCCCCCATTTGTGTTTTATTGTGGACCTTGTGTATGCTCTATAATGAAACTGTAGCACAGTATCTCTGAAAAGCATCACTTTGATATGAGAGAGAAGCATAACATGGTTGTATTTTTCCTGATTTCAGACTATAATCACAATGCTTCATGGATTACATCAGTATATGGGACAGGTAGGTAGGCACTAAAATTATGTATCATAATTTGAATTCAATATTTCAACAGCAGCGCTGTTTGATTAAATAGAGTTCATCACTGAACTTTAAATATGTATGACATGCAACATGTTTAACCATGAAACATTCATTTTTTAAGTGTTACGTTCTAAATTATTTATATATTTGATGTGTTTTTATATTTGAGGTGCTTGGCAGAAATAAAATACTGACATACCCTTCAAAGCATGGTGTTCTTCAAAAAATACTGAAATGATTTTATATGAACAATAACATCTTTTATTTCTAACAAATGCAAACAACAGCTAACCTATAAAACTAAAAAAAATGTACTAACCCTGTTACTGAAAGAATACCATCTACTCAAAATGGCTATTAATTAATTATTAATTAATTAGTTAATTAACTGCAAAGCAACACATTATACTGATGAAAGTGAAAATGCACATATGGAGGTATAATATTTAGATGGCATGAGTTATGTAAAACTATTAAAATACTAGTAAAATAAATACAATTATATTGGTTATAGTAGCCTTAGTAGTCAGGCTGTATGAGCAGAGTTTCAATGACTAAGAGATGTAGAGGTGTAGTTAACTGATATGTTAAGTGCAGCAAGGTATTTTTTTTTTGGGGGGGGGCATTTATCTGTATGTTAGTAGCAAATGATTAATAATCTTAAGGTATTTACAGAAAGTTGCAACAGAAATGGCTACCATGCTGGTTATCGAAGATTGATTTCTCAAGTAGTAATTGTGCAATGCTGAAGATGCCAAAGACTGGACCACTTCCATAATCATTGGCAATGAGATGCACCAGCAGTGATGCTTTTTTGGAGGTAGTCTACCCCTCTTTTAAGATGATGTGGCCATGAAATAGGTATATATATTCAGGTGTTGTGGGGGGGCTTGCCCCATGCAGAAATACTTAAAATGCTGTTTTCAACCTTTTTTTAGAGAGGGTAATAGAGTCTGGGGATTCTGATCCTCAGCAGACTACACTTTGAATGCTCATTGTGGAAGTACCTAAGATGATGTATAGAAGGTAACAAATCACTCTCTTTTGACTCTAAACTTGGACTAAAGTCAAATTACAAGGCAAATAAATGCATACATATATATATATATATATATATATATATATATATATATATATATAGATATATATATATATGGAATATATGCATTTGAGCGATCCAACTTACCTCGAACGGGTATAACGCCGAGTTGTTATGTCAAATTTCTCAGTGGCGAACAGTCGGAATGTCATACAAAACACCAAATGTGATATTTCCGACCACTCTACTACCTAAACAAGGACTACCATGGGTTAAAAAGGACGGGGGATATTTTGCGTTTCACATAAATTGCTTTCGCAATTAGGAGAATTTGCTGCACTGCTTTCGAACATTTTCCGGTCAGTCATCCACTGGCCAATCAAATGAATGTAAACTCTCTCTCTCTCTCTATATATATATATATATATATATATATATATATGTATATAGATATCTAACAACTAAAACTAACTGCACTCAAAAATGAACGAAGCGAATAAATTTTAACTAAGAAATGAACTTCGTGACAATAACAGCATTCAAAAAATAGTAAATCACACCAACAACTCTTGTAGTACTTTAGCATTTTCATCTTATTTATTATCGAGACTTCTTCAGAAAGACATGTTTCATAACTATGAGCAACCATTTTCAATTCCTTTAAATACATTAGTTCTAGCAGTTCATTTAATTTAACAGGAGTTCCTTTCCAATAGTAAAGTGTGAACAGGCAAGGTGCTGTGTGCATTTTCATTAATATTACAATCGCAGTTACATAAGGTAAGTTGGTCAGGCAGTAATAGCCTTGTGGTGCCGTGTGCATATTAATAGGGATCGTGTGCAAAAGCAAAAAAAAAAATAAAAAATGGGGGAACCGGGAAGGATGAGAGTCATGCTGTGATAATTCTAATATTAACACCCAGAGTGGTTCATTAGGTATAGATTCTTTGTGTAACTTATGAGTCCATGTCTCCAAAGGTAAGCAAAGAAGGGCACGGACGAAGGTGGAGGAGTCAGGTAGAGAGTCCTACTATGCTTGGGTATCAGTGTGTTTAGAGAAATGTGTGGGTATGCCATCCAAGGGGGGAGTGGCAGTAATACAGTGTGGACTTGATGGGGGGCTGTTTGGGGGCTGGCCAAGACACGGAGTGTGGAGCCAGGCTTTAATGGGTAGGAGAATATATATAATAGAAAGTCCGAGAAGACTGGGTCAGTGCAGATGGTACCACCGGTGGGCTGGTTCAGATGGTACCACCACTTGAATGGCTGCGTGAAAAGTGAGACTGGGGGGTGTTGGTGGGTTCGACAGGGGCTAGCCTGGTGACTGGGAGCATGTGTGTAGGGGGGTGGGTGGAGGCAAAAGCCAGAGAAAGAGGAAACACATTATATTCAGTTGCACAGTTATAAATCCATAAACACATTAAATCCACTTGCACAATTCTTCAAACCTGATCACATTTCTGTCTCTATACCTTCTAAGCGCACATTTGATGTCCAGGCTTACGCTGAGTAAGGGAGAGAGGGAACACATTAAATCTGGTTGTACAGTTGTTACATTTTCAACCCCTATCACATTTCAATCTCTATACCATTTAAGTGCACATTTAATGTTCAGAGTTTCGTTGAGACCTGCATAGACATCAGCTCTCAGTTCTATTTGCCATTTTAATTCCCGGACTTGTAGGAATGTGTCCATGTCCCCTACAGACTCTGTTATTTTTTCCAGTGCTGTGAATTTGAATCCTGTGAAGTTTGGGCAAATAGCACTGTGTTTAGCCAAGGCATTCGAACTGTCCTGTTTGCGTATTGCTGCAGTGTGTTCTTTAATATGGCTACTCAGCTTTCTGTTCGTTTTGCCAATATAGAAATTCCCACAATGTTCTCAGAAAGCATAGTAGACTACATTTTTTGGGTTGCAATCATAGTGGTCATGTAGGCGGACAGTTCTGTTGCAGTGCGGGAAGGTGACATTGTTGTCTTTTAGTATGTTTACACAGGTGATACACTTGCCGCAGTCAGATTCCTGCATGTTCGGAAATTAAAATGGCAGATAGAACTAAGAGCTGATGTCTATCCAGGTCTCAACGAAACACTGAACATTAAATGTGCACTTAAATGGTACAGAGATTGAAATGTTGTAGGGGTTGAAAGTTTAATAATTGTGCAAGCAGATTTAATGTGTTCCCTTTCTCCCTTACTCAACGTAAGCCTGGACATCAAATGTGCACTTAGAAGGTATAGAGATTGAAATGTGATAGGGTTTGAAGAATTGTGCAAGTGGATTTAATGTGTTTATGGATTTACAACTGTGCAAGTGAATATAATGTGTTTCCTCTCTCTCTGACTATTGCCTCCCCCTCACCCCCTACACACATGCTCCCAGTCACCAGGCTATCCCCTGCTGACCCTACCAACACCCCCCCAGTCTCACTTTTCACACAGCCATTTAAGGGGTGGTACCATCCGAACCAGCCCATGGGCAGTACCATCTGCACAGACCCAGTCTTCTGGGACTCTCTGTTATACATATTCTCCTACCCATCAAATCCCAGCTACACAGTCTATGTCCTAGGCAGCCCCCAAACAGCCCCCCCCCCCTCAAGTCCACACCACATTGCTTCCACTCCCCCCTCGGATGGCATACCCACACATTTCTCTACACACACACACACTGATACCCAAGCATACCTGACTCCTCCACCTTCGTCCGTGCCCTTCTTTACTTACCTTTGGAGGCAGGGACTCATAAGTTATGCAAAGTAACTATACATCATTTCTGGGTTGTCTCTGGGTGTTAATATTAGAATTATCACAGCATGACTCTCATCCATCCCGGTTCCCCCAAATATTTATTTATTTATTTTTTTTTTGCTTTTGCACACAATCCCTTTTTGCACACGATCCCTATTAATATGCACACGGCACCACAAGGCTATTACTGTCTGACCAGCTTACCTTATGCAACTGTGATTGTAATGTTAATGAAAACACACACAGCACCTTGCCTGTTCACACTTTACTATTGGAAAGGAACTGCTGTTAATTTAAATGGACTGCTAGAACTAATGTATTTAAAGGAAGTGAAAATGGTTGCTCATAGTTATGAAACATGTCTTTCTGAAGAAGTCTCGATAATAACTAAGACGAAAGCGCTATAGTACTACAAGAGTTGTTGGTGATTTACTAGTCTTTGAATGCTGTTATTGTCACAAAGTTTATTTCTTAGGATATATATATATATATATATATATATATATATATAGATATAGATATATATATATATATATATATATATATATATATATATATATATATATGGAATCACTACAATATACCGAATGGCCAAAATACAGATGCCCGATATACCGAGACCACAACACCGAAATTACAAAACCCCAGAAATGCACAATACCAAACTGCAGAATCCTGAAAAAGGTGTAACTAGAACTTACAAGAATATATACAGTTCAAGTCACATGTAGAAGTATAGGGAAATGTCTCAGAGTCTATAAAAGGTGCTCGTACACTTTAAGGAGATGTACAACGGGAAAGCGGAAACTAAGTCAGATGACTGTTACAGTATGCCCGGAGTTATTGGGCAATTACACCAGAGACTGAAGTCTCAACAAGGGAAAGATGTTCTTGTTATTAAGGGCTACGTATACCATTTAGAGAAAAAAACAAGTATATGTCAGTATTGGTGATGTAAACTCAAATGGAGTGGAAGCTGCAAGGGAAGAACTGTCACAATCTCGTTGTCCGAAGGTGAGGAACTAGTTAAGAGTGTTCCACACAGTCATGTAGGTGACCCGTTTGAAATCAAAAGGTATGCTGTTTGTGGCTCATTAAAGGATAAAGCGTCCCTATCAAGAGATGCACCCTGTGTACTAGTGGAGGATGTTATGGTATCAACATCCTTAGAATGTGTACCCAGCTTACCAAATAAAAAGGCACTTTTACAACAAATAAGATGGGTCAGAAGTAAACATAGTAATCTAACACATTATCCTGACCTAACGTTGGAAACATTGCAGATGTCAATGTTTCCACTACAAAATGGTGAGTTCATAGAAAAGTGTATGGTGGACCCCACAGCCCAGGTTACTGTAGTAGTCTTTAGAACAGTAAACAACCTACACGATCTAAGTGTAGCCACAATCTGGTTGATGGATGGGACCCACTTCTGTAAAGGTACAATGTGTAGACAATTGTACAGCATTCATGGCATTGTCAAGTGCAGAGGTTATAGCAGGTCTGTACCGCTACTATGCTGCTTAATGTCTAAGAAGTTGCTATGAGCTTACAACATGATGTGTCATTTTGTGCTGTATTTATTATCTGAGAATGAGTTCCAACTGCATTTACAATTTATCCTCTGTGACTTTGAAATAGCAGCCCTAAAGAGTATTAGATGTAATTTCACTGATATAAAAGCCTAGGTATGTTTGTTTCATTTTGGAATGAATATATGGAGAAGGGTACAACAGGCTGGTTTGGGTGCATTGTACAACTATAATCATACATTTCAGTTTGCGGTGAAGACTCTGGTTGCGCTAGCATTTTTGAATGAATCTGACATAATACCTACGTTTCAATACTTAAAAGAGACATTTCTAGAGGATGGTAGGGAAATTGTGAAGTACTTTTCCAATTGGTACATTCTTGGCAGAATGAGAAAGTTTGCTACAAACTCAACTGCTCACTCTAGACTCCCCCCTTTATTTCCAATAACATTTTGGAATGTCAGTGATCTAAATCGGCTATTTCTGCCACAAACTCAGAATTCAAGGCGTG
>NC_056727.1:29147738-29182738 GCF_019279795.1 Protopterus annectens | reverse complement strand
GCTTGTTTCACTTGTTTTTTTAGGAGATGTTGTTGGCCTTGGCTGCATCTTGCTATCCTATCAGTGAAAATCACAAACTACAATACTAATAAGACATTGTTCAGAATTCTATGCATGCATACATAGACAGTTTCACACAGTAATGAGCTTGGTATTTCATGCTCCTACAGGACCTTCCCTAGCAAATACCGATGCATAACGTGTTTCCATGTAAACAAAACATCTCTAGAATAGGTAAGCAAACTTAAAGCACCAGTTACACAACCACATAAGGTTAAAGAGTCAGTCTATTCTTACATGGCTAGGAAAACTCAGCATTGTTCCTCCTGATTGAGAAGTTAAACAGACAAGTGGTCACTGTCTCTGCTCCAACAACATGACATAGTCTTTTTCAGGCTGAGGAGTGTGTCTCCTTTGTGGTTGGAACATACGCTGTTTTCTCATTGGCTCTATAAAGGTATTACTAACTTCCACCTTCTATTCAACACTGAAGAGCTGAATTAGCCATATCCGAAGCTTGTCCATTGCCTTCAGTATCTCAGACAAGACCTCTTCTACACATATAGTCTTATAGCATTGGCAGCCTTTCTCTTCCACAGTAACTTCACTTACAGTAATGTCACTATCAGTGGTACAGGAAGCACACTTACTTTTTGTGCAGAAGGCTGTTGGTCCTATTCTCACAACTGATAGATCACGTGATGGACTCCTGAGTGTACTGCACTTTGGATGAGAAGTTAAATTGAGACCCTATCTGCTTAAGTTGGTGGTTGCTCAGGTTGATTTAAAAGATCTTGTGGCATCTATCCAAACAAGTAGGGGCATTTCCCCAGTGATCCGGACAAATTTCCCCTAGTAGTATAAATACAACCTTGGGTCTCTATTAAAAGAGGCTACTAGCCTAGTGGAACTAACCTGGTCAACAAAGGATAAATAGATAAAATAATGATAACGGACCGCAGGAAAACTTGATATTTGATTTACTTCCCTCTGGTCAGAATGGATGTCTGCTAGCTTCCATTTTTCTTTGAGCATTCTCAACAATATTGGTCAACACTTTACCACAATAGTTTTTCATAGCTTAGATGAGTTTGCACTTTATTTATTTATTTTTATTTATTTATTTGCAGCTTGTTAATTGGGAAAGTCCACTGGGCCAAAATGAGCCCTTTTTCAATGGAGGCCCAGGGAGAAAAGCTCCAAGTACATACATACAGAAATGATAACACCATAAATCACATTAACTAATATTAGCATAAATCCATAGGTTCATAGGTGTGTAATAGGCTAATGGCCCTGGAGCCTTTGCAAGTCTAGCCCATAGGATTACCCTAGTATCATGCCACCTGACCTTAGTTCCCAGTGCCTGTGTCGAGTAGAGCCACTGGAGTGATCTCCAGGGTGAATTTTTGACATGTATGGGAAATCTATTCCATAGCATGGGCGGTCTCTGGGTTATGAATTTGTCCCTCCAGGATGTTCTGTTGATTGTAGTAATGAGGTTGAGGTCTCTGGAGTGTGTGGTGCGGAGGGATTGGGATTTCTTTAGATGTAGCATTTCTAACAGTGCTGGGTTAGACATGGCTTTGTAAGTCAAGCAGAGATTGCCTCTAAGTACGTGATATGAGACAGAGAATAGTTGGAGTTTTTTGAGTCTGTCCATATAGGACAAGTGTTTAAGACCAAGGATCCTCTTTGTGAGGTACTTTTGAGGCATCTCCGGTTGTTGCAGGTATCTAGTGAGGTACATGTCAAATGGGGCATTGTACTCAATGATTGGCCTAATTAGGGAAAAGTAGAGGGAGACAATGACCCCTTTCTTCCTAGATGCAAAACCCTTAGTAATGAGATGTGCCACATAGAAGGACTTTCTGACCACAGTGGCAATGTGGTGGTCAAAATAGAGGTTGTTGTCAACCTGTGTTCCCAGATCTCTTATAACGCCTTCTATGTTCAGTTGACTACCAACGATTTGGTAATTCATGGGAACTGTTTTTTTCCAAAAGGGGATGACATTTTTTGGCATTGAGCTTAAGGTTATGGTTCTGACACCAGTCACTGGTCTCAGTGAGGCCTTTCTGTAGGATGTCAACATCACCTGGGGAGTTAATAATGGCTCACAACTTGCAGTCATCTGCAAACTTTGTCAGCCAGAGTCCCTTTGTGTTGGCCTGGAAGTAGATACCAAACAGGAGAGGACCCAGGGCTGATCCCTGTGGGACTCCACTCATGACTGGTCGGCGGTCTGACTTGGAGTCAGCTACTTTCACACTATGGGTTCTATCTGTGAGCCAGTTTGTAACCCACCTAGTGATATAGGGGTTGATGCCTAGTTTAGTGAGGTTTTCTATGATTCCTGAATGGGGAATGGTATCAAAGGCCTTGGCCAGATCAAGGTAGGCTGAATGAACCACCTTGCTTTCATCCTCAACCCTGGTTACTGACTCAAAGAAGTCAACCACGTTGAGCAGGCATGATCTACTCTTTACAAAACCAAACTGTGTGGGATCCAGAGTTTGGAGATTCCCTATATCCTTGTTTATTCAGTCCATGATGATGTATTCCATAGCTTTACATATTAGACTTGTTGGGCTAATGGGGCAATAGTTCCCAGGGTCTGTAGTTGCTCCTCTTTTGTGGAGATGGATGACTATAGCAGTGCAGCATTCGGTAGGGACAAAGACTGAGATGAGGCTGTGACTGAACAGGGCACACAGGTGAGGTGCCAGTTCACTTTGTAGTTCATGCAGAACACAGCCAGGGATATTGTCAGGTCCCATCAAAGCTGCATTCTTGGCCTTGGACAGTGTTGTTTTAATCTGTGCAGTAGTAATACCGAGTGCTAGGCAATCTACTGATATTGTGATTGGTCCTTTGGGGGAGAGAGGGGTAAAGTTGGCACTGAATCTGTCAGCCAGTATATTGGCAATATCTGTTGGCTCAGTATAGGAGGTACCATTTTGCAGTAGCTCAGAGCAAATCTGGGTATTGCTGTGGAGATTCTTTACATAACTATAGAAAGCCTTGTGGTTGTCTTTACTATCTGCTGCAATTCTGTTTTCATAGCTGGTTTTAGAGGATTTGATGAGGGATTTCAACTTTTTCTTGAGGCAGATAAGGGGGTTTTGCCAGTCTTGGGACTTCACCTTATTACGCATCAGTTTCCTCCTTCTGATGTAGAGTTTGTTTATGGCAGGGGACCACCAGATTGGCTTCCTTTTTTTGGAGGAGAGCGTCTTGGTTCTATTGGGTATGGTGAGATCTATGCATTTATGTATGTGTTCGTACAGTGCATTGGTGTATGATTTGGCAGTCATGCAACTATTCTGCATTTGTGTGGGTGCCGTGAAGTTATCCACCTCTGTTTTTAAGAGCCCAAAGTTAGCTTTGGAAAAGTTTTTCATGGCGGTTACCTTTGTGGGGGGGGTGTGGATTTCTAAAGTGATTACTTTGTGGTCAGATCTAACCAGGGAGGAGTTGACTATTGGTGTAGAGCAGTGGCCACCAATGTTAGTAATGACCAAGACAAGGATGTTGCTACCTCTAGTGGGGGTAAGAAGAAGCTGATACAGGGCATTGGAATTAATGAATTCCAGGAAACGTTGGTCAAGTGTATTGGTACATGAGTAGTTTTCTCAGTTAATGGAGGGGTAGTTGAAGTCGCCCAGTATGAGAGTGTTAGGTTGGACCGTAATATTCTTCAGAGTGGTTAGGAACATGGAGTGTGAGTCTTGGGACATGGTTGGGGACCTATAACAGGCTACGATGTGAGTCGCTGTCTTATCCAATGTTAGCTGCACCTGAAGTATCTCTGCTGTGTTATGTTGGGTTACCAGTCTGGAGATGTGCGCATCCTTTATGAATATGGAAACACCACTGCCTTTGGATCTTCAGTCCAAGTTCTGGGGGCGAAAGGTGTGGAATGAGTTATAGCCTGGTAGTGCAGGGGTGCTTTCTGCTGCCTTGAACCACGTCTCTGTTACAGCACAAATGTCGATGCTCTCCATTTTAAGGGGTGCTTCAAGTGAGTGCGTTTGGAGAATTAGACTTCTAACATTGAGCAGCATGACCCTCAGATTGCATTTGTTTGTAGCCTTTACGGTGGTAATTTGGTCTTTGGAACACCACCTAAAAAAGGCACAATATAGGGGTGGTAAGAGTCTTAGCCGGTGTCCGGAAGGCCAGGGGTGACAGATGCTGGCGATCTCTGGCAAAGCATCGAGGTCTGTCAATCATGTCATCCCAGGCAGACAGTTACTGGATCCCCTTAGAATGACACTAGAAACTTAGTTAATTGTTGAAATCAATCATTTTTTTGCTTGTACTGTGGTATCATTCCGAGTGATGGTAGGATGCTGCTCAGGGCTAGGGTCATACCTGCCTTGGCTACATAATCTGAGAGCTCTTCCATGTCTCTTTTCATGTACTCCAGGGAGGTACATCTCAGGTCATTCACACCCACATGTACAATGACAGGGCCATATTTGTACCTGTTGTTGAGGGACCTGGGTCCGTGCATTATGTGGTGTTTCCTGGTACCTGACAAGCAGCTGACTGTTACCTTCTCCTTATTGAACCAAGTGAGTGGGACATCAGTGTGCCTCACTATCAATTCACCTATGACTAGTGTGCTGGACATGCTGTTTTGCCTTAGGGGCTTTGGTTGAGTGGCACACTGTTTAGGAGAGTTATGTGTCTCGTGATTAGTGTTATGTTGTGGTGGTTTTGTGCATTTCTTTCTTGGAGGTTTCTGCTGTTTCGGTAGATTTTTATTGAGAGCCTTAGTGAAGCTGGGTGTGTGGTTTGTGTTTTTATGTGAAGGCAGTGCTGGTGTGTGTTCTGGAGGGCTATGTGTTTCATGTAGTGTGGTGCAACTGTTGACCTTCTCCACTTGACCAGCTATTCCTGTCTTGGTTGGAGAGTGCATGGCTTCCAGTTGGGATATATAAGTGCATCTCTCACAAGTCTGAGTGTTGGGAGGTATGAGGAGATGGTTGTCAGTGTACATGAGGCATTTTCTACATTGCCTCAGGATGCCCACCAGGTTAATAGGAGAAAGCACATGGAAATGACCTTTAGACATGCCTGGAGGGGTGGCCATTAATAATAAGTACCAGAGCTGTTTCCTTGTAGAATATTTAGTGCTGGTAGCACTTTTGTGTGCTACAATATTTGCTACAAGAAGTCTGGTATGGTAATGTGCTAGACTAATAAGCTAGTAAAAGTGCAGGAGAGGACAGAACTAGCAGATCTAAGGCAAAAATTGAAGAGCAGACTTTGGCACCTCTGAGAAGCTTACAAACAGTCCTGGATACAGCAACTCTGTATCTGGACTAGACTAGTTACAGGAAAGGCAGGAAACAAGTGGAAACACAGGCTTTTAAACCAGAAAGTTGAAAGAGATGGAAAAGCTACCCAAACAGCCAATAAACTACAATTTCTGGGCCAGAAAACCACTCCTCTTGTGGTAGATAGGCTACATAGTTCTTACCACTCCTACTGATAAGCTAGAAAACTTCCCTCAACAAAGAAAGGCTTGGGGGGGGGGGGTTCAGAAGCTTACAAACAGTCCTGGATACAGCAAAACTGTAACTGGACTAGACTAGCTACAGGAAAGGCAGGAAACAAGCACAAATGTGGTCTTTTAGACCAGAAAGTTGAAAGAGATGGAAAAACATAAGGTTAATACAGGGTAATTTTGAACATAACAATCAGCAGAAGTTATTAAAATCAGAAATTTAAAGAAATAATAGCAGCATAAGTCAAATCAACTAATAGCAGAGTAAATCATGTCAAGGTTAATACAGGGTAATTATGAAAATAATTGGCAAAAGACATTAAAAACATACAGAAGTAATAGCATTATAGATCTGCAGGAGTTAATTGCAAACATACAGAAATAGCATCATAGATCAGAGCAATATTAATACGGGGTAAATGTAAAGATAACAATCGGCAGAAGTTGTCACAGACAATTATACTAGACAAGAAAGTAACAGGACTGTATGGTGTGTCATAATAGGACTGTGTGGCATATCAGTGTTGTAGGTCTGTGGTCTGTTAAGCAATTGGATTACTGATTATCGATTATTGGATTACTTTACCTTGCTGAACTGCTGCATGGCTTGCCAAGTATAATAAATATGCTGCCATCACTGTCCTTTGCTGTAGCCTATTGAAACTCTATCATATCCTACTTATCAATTCAGCATTCATTCTCATTATAGCTTGTTTATTCATTTGTTTATTTTTTGAGTCATCTTTCAGTGAATCATAAAAACCTCATTAGTCCTGCTTGTGAGGTCACTTCCTTTAACTTGACAGTTTACTGCACTTCTTGTACCCAGAGATAACACCATAACATTTCCTGATTTTTTTCTAGCCCCATCTTTTTGCTGCTGCCGCAGGTATTGAGGCCTTGAATGACCTTTATCTGGACTTGATGCCCTACCATCCACTGCTCATTTTGATCTCCCAGGTCTGCTATTTGTGGCCAGTTTATATCTCTGTCCTTCATTTAACCTGAGTGCCTAGAACAGATAAATTCAGATATACATAAGAACATAGTTAATCATCTCTCTGTTGTCCAAGATGTTGTTACACCATGTATGCTTACACGCCTTCCTGTGTTTGAATGTGGTCCTCATTTTGAAAGTTCAAGAGATATTGAGAATTATAATATTACAGAATTATACCTGCCCTTCAATAGATTTAGATATGGGATGCAGTTTACAACCCTGCAGCAATGCTGGCATTTCCTAAATGATTAGAGAAGATTCCTAGTAAAAATATAAAACCAGTTGGAACAACTGTGTCAATGTGTCTGGCCCAGATTTGCTTCAAAGGCTGAATACTGTTGACAGCTGTTTAACATTTAAAGGAGAACCGCACCCACAGACTCAAAAAACATGTTTATTTCATCATTGTTTAGTGTTTCCTACATTTTTACACCACTCTGGGACTATTTACAGGTTTTTAAATATTTGTATAAGGCTGAATCTGACCACATGGGGTCTGACATCTTGAAGTAATTCTGATTGTTTACTCTGCATCTAGGTATCCCACAATACAGTGCTTGTCTGTAAAAAAATTACATCACACAGGCCTCATTCCTCCTAAAGCTCTTGTCACTGCATTGAATGTATATGCATACACTGCTGTCTTTCAGTTAGTTTAAAGTAGCATTTCATGCCACTCAATGACTACTTAAAACACAAACAGTGCAAATGCCACAGAACAGACTTTAAAAGTGCTTTTTACTACTGCTTCTTTTTAGAATGGCTAATACGTAGTCTTTTGTGAAGCCTGAATTGTACTATTTTGACTCATCTCCCATCCCCCTTCACACCTAACTTCCCTAGCTGTAAAAGTGCTAAGGGTTATTTGAGCTATGACCTGCTGTGGTTGACAGCTGACAGCAGGAGACTTGACTCATGTACTGTTTCCTTGCACTAGTCTTTACTATTTGTATGGGTAGGATAAGGACCAGGGAGCTATAACATCACAGTATTGGTGGGTTTTTAGGATGGTCATGGTGATGTCAGATGGGGGGGGGGGATTGGCCAGAAAACTAGCTGTATTCATTGGTCTTAATGACACCAGTGAACTGGAGACTGCAGCAAGCTTTTCCAGCATGGGGTAAAGGTTTTTTGAAAAGTGAAACTGCCACAGTACACTAATTTACTGTTATAGTGGAGAAAAACAGTTGATTTAAAATATTTTACATGCTGTATTATTGTTTATTCATAGCAGGGACAGTAAATGTCGAGAAAAAGGACAGAGAAGTTGAGGATTTAATAATAGAATCCCATTGTTGTCTTTTAAACACAAGCAGGTGTCAGAGTTTTTTAATATTTTGTTGCAGCTTCATGCGACACTGAGTGGAACTGCTCATTCACCTGAATAAAGCTCCAACTGCATTACCCTCTGTGACAACTCTGCCCTGGCCCAGCAATCAAGGAGCCTTAATCCTCACCACTAACACCAGGGAGGGTGTCTCATATAAGAGGAAAGGATAACTAATACACATAGTAAAGTACAATTTCCCTTAAGTGCACACAGAGATCACAGTCTGGGGCTGGTTGCTCTCTTGCTCTCCAGGTCCCCAATAAGACTCCACACTGACACAGCTATAGGGTCCAGATCTCAGCCTAGCTGGCAAGCTAACCTCCAGTACCCTCTTTGTCCCACCAGTGCTTCGAGTCCCTGCCCAGGTAGCTGGCACACACCCACACTTTGAGATAAGTATTTATACAACTTCACAGACACTCCTGGGAAAGGCTGACACAGATTCTCCAGCTCTGCTCCTTTACCCAGACTATACAGTAGTAATTTCTGCCACCACCAGCTAACAATTATCAGCTACCCAAAGGCCCTTAAAAGGGTGTTCAGTTATTACTTTGCAATATTATTATCCAATTGGTAATGTGACTATTCAGTCTAAGGGTTATTAGAGTGGCTTATTACAATACTCTATAAATATGCAATGTACTCTAGAGCTTACTTTGTCTCTACACAAATCAGCCACAGGTAAAGTTTTTTTAAAAAATATTTAATAATAAATAATTAAAAACACAAGGCAATACTACTACACCACAGAGATATCTAAGAGTTCAGAGATCACACAGAAATGTAAAACAATACAGTAGGACAGGTCTGATGTCAAAGAAAAACACTTAATCTAACTTTCTAATCTTTACCTATTCTTAAGAGAAAACACAGTGCTATAATCCTACTTATAAACATAAAGAGCATAAGCAGTGCTGGGATTGATGGTCCAAGACAAAATGCTTTCAGTCACTCACTGAACAATAGTTTTTAAAAGCACTAACAAATATCTCTGCAAAGCCCACCCAAATTACATCATTTTGACACTTAGGTTTTCTCAGTATTCACATTACATCATTTTGACACTTAGTCTGGAGTTCTCAGGCCAACAAACTGCATTATTTAGCAATCTAACACCTGCTCAGGAAACTACAACAATAAAAGATTTCACATGTATAATCTAACAATTATTCTTTAAGACAGTAGAAAGAATGTGTTCATCCAGCCGCTTCGGCACACTTTTTAGATAATTGTAACTTCAAAGAACATTTGAAATGCTTGGCTTGGTTTTCCATACAGCAGATGGCAATGTTACAACAGTCTTAAAGTTGAAATTTTACAGTGTTTTCTTTCATTTAAGAACACAAGCCTGTATTTTACATTTATTTATATAAATGATAGAATTATGTATCAAATTCTATTTGACTAGGCTGGCAGCCTTCGCCCATCTTTCCCCAGTTTTCACACCCTCAGCCAGAGACTTGTGAGTATATCCACAACATTAGGGCCCCCTCACCACTCATGCCCAACAACAAGCTGGTACAATACTTATGCTGATTACAGGATCACTCCATTTAACCATCTGGGCTGTCTCATACTGAGTTACAGCTACTGCCTTCAGACAGCGACCAATGGGTCCTTATAACCCTATTTCAGGCAGTATCCTCTTAGATGTAACATGATTTAAAGTGATGTTTTTGACTATTAAATTCTGTAGATGGTGTCAATCAGTTGTGCTGCTTTATTAGCTCTGTGTGACTCAGCATCATTGGATGGATAAAATTCCATTTGTGTTCACCATCTGGACTCTGTCAGGAATGTGAAACTCTAGAAAGTGTAGCTATCAAAGTTTTGGGGGGATGCAGGCACCTGTACCATTACAGAATAATAGTATTCGGTGGAGAAGACTGGAGAACCAAAGGATGCTTTTAAAATGTGCGTAGGAACTAATGGCACACCTGTCTTGCTTGCTAAAGTAGTAAATTAACATGAAAATATGGGTTGTGTTACTAATTCAGAAGCTAGACTGGAATTTTCTGTCTCTATTTAATCCTGATATTGTACTATGTATGGGAAGGTTGTTGTTGTTGTTTGTCTTTCGGCTTTTCTCAGTTAGAGGTCGCCACAGCAGAACTCCGGTCTGCTAATGATTGGCAGTAGATTTTCACGAACGCCGAGGTATCAGCTCGACGTTCAAACTTCAATGAAGGCACGCCCATTTATGCATGTCTTTCAAATGCCCACCCAACCACGGGGAGAACATGCAGACTCCACACAGAAGGCACTCCCCGCACTCCAGCTGAGAATCGAACGGGAGAACCTGTTGCTGTGAGGCAACAACGTTACCGCTACACTGAAGGTGTTGACTATTAAATGGAGCTTATGGAGGGGGCAGTAGAGAGTCTACGCAGACTACCTGTTCATCTAACATAAGCTATGTCTCACTTCCAGTTTTTAGGTAGCATCATTATATTGAATATTATGGAATGGATGATACATTCAAGTCCCCAGCCATAACTAGAAAGCATTCCTCAGTAAAACTTGTTTCTCAAAATAGTTTTTAGTCTCAGTCATTGTAATCCCTGAAAATAAGTCTACATCTCTGCATATACATTTTGAATCTCACCAAATCTACTTACTGATTTTAAGTCTGGAGATTCAGTAGCTATTTCTGCTGTTTTATGAAGTAATACATTTTATACTTTTTCACTTAGAATATCAAGAAGAAATTATGAAACAAAATACGATCTGTTTCGAGCATACTTCTCAGCTGCCTCTGACTTTGCAGAAAGTTTTTGATTTTGCCTCTTATTTTTACCGTGTCTCATAAAATTGTTGGCTTTCTGTTAAAACACTGAGAATTACAGTTGGAAATGCCAGACATTACAGTTTCATGCTTTTTTTTTTCTCTGAAAGTACATATAGTGCACGAAGCATTGCAATTATTCTCCAAAAATGGGGAAAATATAAACCTGTTAAGTATTTCTCCAACACATCATTTTAACAGTACTTAGAGGTTCTTTACAGAAACTTGTGGAGGACAGCCTAACCACTTTTAAGATCGTCTCTTGCTCAGGGACTAAGAATAGACAGTGATCAGTAGGAAAGAACAGCAGCGGACATTAAATAAAATTTTAAAAAGTGTTACACTTCACTCATCTACACTTATAAACATAAATTTTGCCAGAATGAAGTCTATAAAGCTTTTACCTTCTACCAGTGAAGTACATCATCTCTGTCCTCTATGTGCCTCTCAACCATTTCTGATTATGTAGAATAGCCCCACTTTTGCCATATATTTTGCCCTGTCCCTCAAAACGTTTTTGATCTTCTGATAAATCACTCTAGATTGCAGTTGCTCAATAATACCAGACCCTAGTCTCATGCTTCATATTGTTCAGAAAATGCATGTTGAAGCAAAATTTGTTATTTTTGGTAACTTTGCCCCCCACCCACGTTATTTTTGCATTAGTCCAGAAGTCTTAAGTGAAGACTAGAGGCAAGCTGCTGTCTGTCCAACAGTGCTCATTGAGTCTTTTACCAGCTTTCAGTGCCAATAAAACGTTTTTATGTCCCTTCTCTTTTTTTGTCTGTAACTGACAGGATATACAGCAGATAAAGCCCCATGCATTATAAAGAATTATGACTGGATCACCAATCTTAAACTTTATGTTTTCTCAACATGGATGCAAAGATTACTCTCTTGAGCTTCCCTCTCAGTGTGTGTGTTTTTTTTTTTTTTTGTATCTGTCTGGAATACATAATTTGTTTGTTATCATCTGAGACCCAAGTGTAATCCTCTATGTTGATACAAAACCCATTATTCTATTAACTTCTTAAGTGGTTTAGAGTAGTGTTTAAAAATTCTGCTGATTTTGAGTCTTTGTTGCCTAGTTAGTTTGGCTTTGTTCAGAATTCCTAATTAAAGAAATTGAAAGATATGGCCTATAGTATTCCTAGTTAGATAAATGGGTCCCATTAAAAGACAGTGTACTATTTCTGTCTTATGCCCTTTATGTGTGGTATTAAAATATGCCATGAAAAAATCGAAATATATTTTGGGAGCATCAAATTATTATGACTAGTAACTGCTTAACCACAAGAATTCCTATGTTAAACTGAACTTTCTGCACCAGAGGTCTGAGTTAAATGGCTTGACATCCCATTGTATATTTGTTTGAAATAAGTCTGACAATTCCTGAGTATTTACTATAAACATTTTAATTTTTATATGCATTTCAAATAGCCCAAGCAATAATAAGGGGCTATGGACCTCTGGTTAGTATTCCAAGTGTATTTCTGCTGCCCTGTAGATTAATTGCTTTGTGTATAGTCTGTTAGGACTTGTTTCTGTCAGCATTCTGTGTTCTGTCAACTTTTAAATGGCTGACTGAGCCAAAAAACAGATAATTGTACTTTCACACAGAAATTAACTTAAATGTATTACAATTCCTGGGCTTGGTATCCAACTGGAATTCCTTTGCTCTATGTCGGATAGTATGGGTTGCAATGCAGTCTGTTTGTTTGTGGTCACCAAGTACAAGGAAACTAGATTATTTCTGCCTTTGAACAGAAGCTTTATAGTAAACATTCCTGGGTTATTCTCAGATGAGCCACATTAATTAATTTGTTTTTGTTATTTACATATTCAAATACCTATCCAAACAGGAATGAACACTCTACATTAGTATTAAGATAACTACCCCAAAATGATGAGCTCTCTAATGAGTTCAGTTTGCTGCTTAGTTCATTTCAGCAGAGTCTGCAAACATTTTTCTTTAGCTTGTTTGATTGACAACTAAAACAAAAAATGGACATAGCCAGTGTATCTTAGAGATGATTGTGATCGGTAGCTTTCCAGTAACAGTTGTTGCCTAATGAGAGATGCTGGAGGTGATTGAATGCACACAGTATGTTTCACAGACTGTTAAAATGTCAGTTTCATAAGCAATTTCTTAGTCATTTTACTATATATTCTGATTTTGCCTGAAAAGCAGCTAGGAGATATATAAGCAGTCTGTCTGATATAATGACCATAACCATTTGCTCTTATCATCAATAGCTACAAGTTGGATGAGCATGCTTCAAAAGTAACTGCGTTTACTTGGACAATGCAGCTGACAGATAAAGGATCAAACATGATAGGCTGCATTACTATGCAGGAGAAAAATGTGCCTACTGATAGCCAGCAGCCCTTTTTAGATTAATATCCTACTCTGAACCTAACATTTATTTAATTTGCATGTTTGTATGGGAGAGATTGTCTTTTATTTCACTGTTTTTAGTTAGGATCCTAACTCTAAAGATGATGAGTAATGGTACAAAGGAAAAAAGGACCAGCGATGCAGAGATTTATGTATGTAACATTGATGCTTCCAGACGAGATTGGCAGGCATTCATAAAAATGCTAGCAGTGCATATTGTAAGACAAGTTCATTGTCAGGGATCACTGTTGACCATACTGAACACATTTAAATACTTTAGATAGCTCTGTCTTGCACATCTTAGCATGTAATTTGTACTACACTCAGTATACACATTCAAGAACTATTTAGGAATTGAAGGGGGGACATTTTTGCCCTTACATCATAAATGTCGGCTGTTAATTATTAAAGTGTTGTTTAATACAGTCATTGAATTTTAATGCACCTCACAGCAACTCAAAGACGTGCCTGCTTTCAAGGCTAATTTAAACACACATCAGGTTACATATGCATTGACAGTAGCACATCAGTTGCTTATGCACATACCTTCCTGAGTAAGAGACACGACTTAAGGTACGGACAGGAAATGGTAAAAAGCAGTTGTTGTTTCTTCATGCAGCATGATGTGGCGTGACCTCAACCGATTTGTCAAACCTCTACGGTAGTGCAATAATGTCTAATACCATCTTCTCCCCGCTATCCCCATGTGCAAGGCCAGTCAGCCATATACACAATTTATTGATCTTCCCAGTGGAAAGGGAGGAATCTGTCCTAAATTTGAATTGATTTGAGATTGTGTGTTTTCTGCACTTTGTACCATAGTGTTTTGTGAAGTTAAGAGCTTAAACACTTCACAATGCAAAATACAATTTAAGAAGGTTACAGTTCTAGTGGCCCTGTTATGCAAGTCACACGTGCAGTGATTTTAGTATTTGATGTTTGTAAAGAAGGTGACACTGAAGTCATCTACAGCTTAGCAATTAGCAATACATTTGACAATCATAGAAAATACCATTCACATAAAGATTCTGCAGAACATTTACTCCTCTTAATATGAAATGAATAAAGATTCCTCTGATAAATGTTTCTGGTTTCAGAGTATATAAGATATGGCTAGCAACCTCCAAGGACAAGAATTATCTATAATAGATAGTGAACTAAGGGAGTCAAGTTCTTTGATTAGATGGATATGTTGGTAATTTTAGATACCGTCTAGAACTCCTCTGCTACATCTTTATCTCTTTTTCTTCCTCCCTTTATTCTTTTGCTAATTACCTTGTATTTCTTCTACTTATGTACTTTCATGCCTTTGTACCTATTATAGCTTTTACTAGTAGATTTGTTTTTGCCTAACCATTGTCATTGTTATCATTATAAAATGAGACTTATAGCATTTGTTAACCAGCAGTGCAGCATAAGTGAGGGTGCCCCACTCCTGACAGAAACTACAATGCAGCATAAGTGGGGGTTCTGCACGTCTGACTGAAACTGCAGTGCAGCATAAGTGGGGGTTCTGCATTCCTGACTGAAACTGCAATGCAGCATACGTGAGGATTCTGCACTCTTTACTGAAACTGCAGTGCAAAATATGTGGGGGTTCTACACTCCTAACGGAAAATGCAGTGCAGCATAAGTGGGGGTTCCCCACTCCTGACTGAAACTGCACTGCAGCATAGTCAGGATTCTGCACTCCTGAGTGTGATATCCTCCAGAGGGGATTGTTAAACTGAAATCCTTTCTGCTTAAGTTGATTGTAGCCTAGCTGGGTGTAAAAGATCCTATGGCATCTATTAAAAAGAGTTGACGGGAAGTTCTCCAATGCCCTGGCCAAATCCCCCCTAGTAATAGAAATACCACTTTTGGTCTCTCCTTAAAAAATCTGCGAGCCTAGTGGAACTAACCTAGTCAATAAAAAGATACAAAAATAATAATAATAATAATAATAATAATAATAATAATAATAATAATAATCATAATAATAAGTAAAAATGCATAAGGAACTCCACAGAAGGATGGTAACAGTTACAATAGATTTTTGCTTCTTTATAAGCAGTTCAGTAATCACTAAAGGTTTTCCTATCATGCACATAGAAAATTTCACAGTGGAAAAACTGCAGTCAGACGTTGATACATTAACATGACGGTTTTACTGATTTAGCCTTAGTGGTGTATCTGGAAGTAAAATATATAGAGCTTCTGTCCTATTTCTTAACTTTTGAAATTGGAGAATAATTGTGAGATTATGTTTACCATTAACAGATTAAAACAGCCATTTTATGTTATGTCACCTTTAGTTTGAAATAGATTACATAAGAGGCTTGAAAACAAATCATGGAGAAATTACATAATAGTCATCTATAATCCTGCAGCAAAAGAGATGGGTATAGCTTTATAAAGAATTTTATTTTCTTGATTTTTTCCAATCACTCTGAAATGCAGATATACACAATGAAAACCAATACATCATTAAATGAAGTAGGCAAAAATAAGATAATTCACTTAACCAAAGACTAGCAATACAAACTCATTAACCTAGTACAATGACTGAGCTACATTACAATATTATGGAAGTTATATTCAATAAAGTTCCAAATTTCTAATGCTTTTCCTTGGGAATAATACAAAGATGTGTTTTAAAATGCCTTTCTTGAGCTTGTGCACCTATTTTGTATGGCCATTTCTGGAGATGCTTCTCTTACCCTCACGGACATCATCTCTGTCTGTTGCTATTCTTAAACTTGAAGCTAGTCAAGTTGTTTGTATAGTCCTATCAGCCATTTAATTCTAACAGTGGGTGATGAGTTATACTGGCAGCCTATAGCTGTGCCACTTGTAGTAGGTGCTAGAAATAGCCCAGTTTTGACACATATAACATTAACAAACAAACATGCAAACAAACAATCAAGCAAACAAACAAAAAACAGCAATGTTGATCTATATAGATATTTATCTGCATGCAGGATGAACTACACTACTTATTTGCTTTAGGTAAATGGTTAATCATATGAATACAAATGGTAAAATTATACATAGGAACAGGACTATAAAACAATCAATACCCAATTAAGTATCCAGATCTAACAGACAGTAACACATGCCACGTATTAAGCACTATGCATACTACAGTGTTGTAAAGACTGCAGTAATGCAAACCCTGGATCAATGATGGACTCAAGCATGTCATTGGGACTTGAGTTTGTGCTACAAAAAGCTGAAATATAATGATATTCCTTAACTTAATTATTATACTGATATTAAACTTCAAAAAATATTCAGTGTAGTAGTTAAAATGCATACCCGGAGCTTGAAGGGGAGAAATAGCTCATGTGTAAAAATAACTGAATACATAATTTCCTTATGGTTTGTGGCATTTAGGTTAATTAGCATCCAGAGTTGTGCATGTGTATGTGTGAAACCAATTGAAATACATTACATTGGCAGAATTGCTTTCAGGCAAGTACCGGAGGTGGGGCCTGTCAGAAAATTATTATTTTGTGGAAAGGAACAGGCTGTATGCACCTATACTCTGTCCTATGAACCTATACTCTATGCTCCAGACCAGAAGTGTATCCCTCACTGGTAAGATCAGAGTGGATGGGAGATCGTAGGTTTACCCCGGGTATCACTTCTGTGTCACTGTTAGACAGAGGCACAGTATACTAACCTTGAAAAAGGGCATAGCAAAATTAATTTAAAATTGGTGGTGAAAGCCAAACACACTCTGGCTAGGCTTATAAATGCCCCAGGGCAGATAGCCTAGTATGCACCTATGAACCTATGTGAAATCACTTTCTGTATAGTAACACTTCATCACAATGAAACAGTTGTCAATTAGCATTCTTCAGAGAAGTAAGACTGTTAACATCTCTTAGAAAGGTGTGTCGGTCTAATAAGTAGTGGATGGCCGATCTCCAGAGCATACAATGCCAAAATTCATGGTGTTCCTTAATCTCTGTAATAAATTTTAGCTGGCTGCTACTTCATCAGCATTTATTGTAATGAAATTTGTCTCTTCTTTGAGGTTAACGTGAAGTCTGCCTCTACAGATGAAGATACAATTACATGTAATAGTATAAGGCATAGTTTTAATTTCTCTGCAAAAGTAAATAATGATTTTAGCACCGTTTGCTTAGACCTACCTCTAATAAAAGAAGTAAGTTCAACAAAGATCTCGGTTTACCTACTTGCAAAACAGATGAGGTTGGAAGAACAAATGAGCTTTCTAGAACTACAAAGTAACTTGAAAGATTCTATAAGACCAGTGCATTCAGTTGCATTATTTAGACTCTTATCATGCTATATGTTAGCAATGCAGGTGACTTTTTTATTTATTTATTTTTTTAACTTTTTGTTTGCCTTATGACTTATTCTGCATATTGTCCTGCCTAATGCCTTGCCTCATGTACAAAGATGAGCAGGCTTATAACAACACAAGTTTACAGAATATGTTGCAGAATATGTTTTCATTCATCTTATGCTGGTTTGTGGTTAGTAATGAGTTGTCTCACTTTAGGAGGGCTCTATTCACGATTTCTCTACTAAATTTCCCAGTTCTATGAAGTACTATTATATCGGAGAACTCAGTGTGAATTTAAGTCCTCTTTCATGAGCCCATTTCTTATTCCCAAAATAAGAAATACATTTGCTAACTCTCAATATTCTGTTATTGGATGAAACTTGAATATATTCCCCTATGAATACATTCCCCTATGAATATATTCCCCTATGAATATATTCCCCTAGGAGTATACATTCTCCTGTGAATACATTCCCCATATGTATACATTCCCCTATACCCCGAGAATAATCACTTTGAACATTCTCCTGTGAATACATTCCCCCTATGAATACATTCCCCTATACCCCGAGAATAATCACTTTGAACAAACTTTAAGTAGACACTTACATAGCTCACTAAAACACAGGAGCTGTAGTAGCATTACCAAGTCAGCACCATACTATTTGGATCAGTCGGATAGGAAAGCAAGAAAAATGTATCATATTAAATGATTTATAAAAATCAGTGTATACTAAGATTATATATTACCTGTTCTTAAAGAGGTAAGAGTCTGCTTGAAATGTATTACATGTATAGAGCTGCAGTTGTAGCACTGCATACATATCTGCTGTCCTCACAAGAGTGAAAGCCCTAAAACATGAAGAGAATAGGTCTAAGGTAATTTTCATGCTTAGTTTAGCAGAAGCATATCAGTGTTAAGTAGAAATGTTAAATTTAAACAATGTTTGTTTAAATTTGGAGGCTTTTGCAGTTGCCTGCCCCCACTGTAGATTTGATCTGGGACACTCCCCCCGCCCAGTCCCATCTCTTTATCTCATTCTACCTAATAGACTCCTTCTGCACTTGTTTTTAGTCATTTTCAATTTAATTACATTTTTTAAACTGTTTGGTCTAACATTTCTACACACTCAAGTGTGCTAGCTTAAACTGCATTTTAATTGTTTTTACTGCTGTTTTAGCTACTTTTCTGTTTATATATATATATATATATATATATATATATATATATATATATATATATATATATATATATATATATATATATATATATATATATATATAAAATACCTTTCCTGTAACTAGTGTAGTCGAGATTCAGATTTGCTGTATCCAGGACTGTATGTAAGCTTCTGAGCCCCCCCCCCCCACAAGCTTTCTGTGTTGGAGGGAAGCCTTCTAGCTTATCAGTGGGAGTGGTAAGCAATAGGTAAACTATCTACCACATAAGGAGTGGTTCTGGCCCAGAAATTGTAGTTATTGGCCATTTGGGCAGTTTTTCCATCTCTCTCAACTTTCTGATTTAAAAGCCCGCATTTGTGAGTTCAAGATGGCTGCCAAGCACTGAACACACACTTTCTGCTGCTCCTGTATCAACCAAATCTATCCGCTCAAAAAAAAAAACCTGCATCTAGCACCATATTGAACAGGAAAGGAGTATTTCTTCTAAACCACACTTCATGGAAAAGACCTATAGCAACATTTTGGTCTAAAAAGTAAAATGTTGTCATTTTTCTGCAAGGGCTTACCCATAGCCGGCTTTAGGCATAGGCCAACTAGGTGGCTGCCTAGGGCGCCACTCTTATAGGGGTGCTTTTTCAGTATTTATTTGGTGTAGGTAGACCAGGAAGGGGGGACCGGGTGGTGTGGTGGGAGCGCCATGGAGCCCTTTTGCCTAGGGCACCAGTTGAACTAAGGCCGCTACTGGGCTTACCTCTAGTGTCTGGCTGAAGGCTGCAACTGCATGGTGGCATCATTTTCTCTGAAGGACTGAGTTCTGTGTTCTAAACAATAAAAGTTAAAGGAGAATTCTTTAAGTCACTCCCTTGTGGCCTAAACCTACACTTTAATTCACCCAGTGATGGCTAACCAACAAGAATCCATGGATGCTATAACTTCTAAAACCAAACTATCTTCTCTAATGTCACCTGATAAGGATGTAACAGCTAAGAGGCAGAGAATAAATAAATCAAAACAGGATTCAAATAAAGGAGCTGCTAAATCTAAAGGTGAGTCTGTTCTCTCACTAGATGACCTTAAAGCAGCATTACAGCCCTTGCATGAAGATTTCAAATTATTCTCAGACAAATTAAATTCATTTGGTTCTAATCTAGACCAAATTACATCCAGAATTAATCTTACTGACAAGAAAACTGAGGAGAATTCAAAGCAAATACAAGATTTACAAACCAAGGTAAATACAAATGACAAAATTATTAGTGACTTACAGCAAAAAATAATAGACTTAGAAGCACGCAGTAGGAGAAACAACATTCTAATATGTGGCATTCCAGAAAAGTTTGACCAAGTACAACTACCAGTCTTACTAACTGAGATCCTTGAACACATTATTGAAAATAAAATCTTAGCTAAAGAAATCATTATTGAAAGAGCTCATAGAGCATTACAAAGATCACAAGATGAGGGTGTTCCTAGGTGGATTTATACAAGGCCACTAAATGCTGCACATGTTACCACACTCCTCATGGCTGCAAAAAAGTAAAGTAACATTTCATGGAGAGGTCACAGGATTACAATAGCACAGGATTTACCCCAACCCATTAAGGCTCAAAGACAAGCTCTAGCTCCTTTTTGTGCTTTGTTAATCAAAAAGAAAAATACGCTTCCAGATGAAATACCCAGCCATCCTCTCCTTCAGCTATGGGGATCAGAAGTTCCTAATACACTCTGCAGATGAAGCAAAAAAAGTTTTTATGCAAGCTTTCAAGGAACTACCTGCTTAACTAGCTATACTGTTAAAGCTAGTAAAATAATATAATCAAGATAATACAGTATATGCTTAAAAGCTATGAATTACTGTTAAGACTAACAAATAGTATAACTAAGATGATTACACCTACAAAAACCTATCTCTGCTGGCTTTCTAACACTGCTAACTGATTCTAACTTACCCTGTCATCTTCCCAGCTTATTTTTACCATCATCTGGATGTCCTGTTTTTTTTTTTTTTTTGTTTTTATTTTCCTTTCTAGCTCTTGAGCAATATGCTGGTCCATTTATATCAGTGCACGAGGCTCCTTGTGGCCTGTTGAGGCCTTATTTAGAGCGCCACAAGGGTTCCCTAAGCTCCCAGGGCCATTTCAACATTCCATTAGCCAGAATGCAACAGGAACATCAGCCGATGACATCACGAGGTCGGAGGTCGCAACAGAAGAAGAAGAAGCAGTGCATTTCTGGGAATGCTAATATCATGAATTAGAGCTTAGGAAAGAAGAAATGGATCTAAAACAACACTTTCTGGACACTTCAGGATGGGGGTCATTTAAATGGACTATAAAGGACTCTGGTCAGGGTAATTCAGCAGCCTAATCTTATGTTTAAGTAATGAATTTATTACAATATAGGTTTTTTCTAGCAATACAAATACATCACTTTGTCAGAAGTCTTTCATATCAAAATGTATAGTAGCTGCTATCTGCTGGTCATGTTGCAAAACTACAATGCCATACTTCAGACATGCTTTTCTGTGCCTTTCAGTTTTTCAAAAACAATATTTTATGTGTTCACATTTAGTTTTCTATTTAGTATTTAGGTGTGTGTTTAAGTGCTCATTGTGAAAGTGTTTGTGATACAAACTCAGACTCTGTGAGTAAAATAAAAAGCCTATGCAATTGTCAAAAGTTATTTAAAGACAGCTAAAGACAATTGCCTGTTTAGTAATCCATTAGTCTGCTTCACAGCTGTGCTACCTTTACTGAAAATATGTCTTCAAGTTTGAAATTTATCTGTTGTTGCATGGTAACACAAATTAGCATTTTGACTACTTTCACCATGATTCAATCACGATTCATGAATCATGATGTTTTAATTCTATACTGAAAGTGCTGGATATGGATGGCTTGTTCTTTTTCTCAATGAAGGTGGATCTACAGAGCTAGTGAGCTTGATATGCCGTATGCTTGTACTTGGTTTAATTAGCCGGCTTGCTAAAACTTGCTTTTTTGCTAAAAAGGCTGGCTAAACTGTGTTTTTATTGGTTAGTGATGATATGTGAGTTATGTAGTTTATTGTGAACTGCATTTAGTGAAAATCCAATTATCTGCTTAGGTTGTCAATTAATGCTCTTGGTTCTGTCTTTCCTTCTTTAATCCTATAGTTATGTAATTTTGTGTGTAATGCATATTTAGTAAACCCAGCTAGATATCTAGATAGGTAAAACATGTATTTACATTACTTATAGCTATTCTGTTTGTTGACGTATATATTTAACCTGTAATTTTTTCTTGTTATAATTACCCCCTTCATTAACCTCCCTTTAGAGCAGTATGCTCAGTTAGAGCTTATCTAAGTTGACTGTCCCTTCTCCAGACAGGAGACCAAAACATAGTATTAGGTTATGATGGTACTTACTGCTATGCCAGTTATAAATAGAACCTGCATTACTATCTGCTATAATGGTTATTAATAGCTCTGGTTATAAATTGTGTTGGTTTCAATTGCTTAGTAACTTTTATTGTCTATATTACTCCAACCTCACTTGCTTATTCACATGGAAATTTTCGAGGTCAATAATCTAAAAAAAATGCTGTATGTATTATGTTCTTATGGTGGTATTGTTTTATCTCCTTTAACTCCTAACTCGAACGTCACTTTGCCCATTCTATGTACATATGTTTTTCAATATTCCTTAACATTTTTGGGAGTGGCATGATGGTGCAGTTGTCCAATGTTTGTTGGTGCTTGGGCTATTGATGTTAGTTTATATGTCTCCCTGCTTTGTTCTTGTATTATTCTTCATAAGGGAAAATATTTAAAAACAGATCACTTGTATCTAAAACTTTTTCAAAAATGACTCAGGGAGACAGGTGGGTAGGCACGGGGTTTATGGTAAGGAGCATGAATGCCAGAATACGATTTACTACCACATTACACTTTCTGTCATATGTAAAAAATGTGTTTATTAATCGCATCGTCCCTGGTAGGGCTTTTTTCTTAGTTTACCCTAGCATATATCTACATTTTGAATCTAATTATGATGATTAGTGTGAATTCCTGGAATGTAAATGGGCTTCAAGAAATCAATAAAAAGAAACTAGTTATGCACCTGATTTTTCAGGATAAATCCAACATCGTCTTTTTACAGGAGACCCATATGACAAATGTTCAATGGGATAATATTAAAAAAAGAAATTGGATTAAACTTGTGATATCAGCAGGGAATAGTCTTGCATCAAAAGGCACTGTAATAATAATTAAAAAATCCTTTCCTGGTGAAGTGCTAAATATTAAATTTGACCCGAATGGTAGATGGTGTTTATTTTCCTGCTCATACCCTCAGGTAAAATCCCCTTTACTTTTTTAAACCTATATAGCCCTTATACAAACCAGCACTTATTCTTCTATGAAATACATAATCTACTACTTCAATTTCCTAATCATCTTTTCATTATTGTTGGTGACTGGAATGCACTCATGGACCCCTTGAATGATAGTTCAAATAAAAACAGGAAACAGCCCTCACAAGTAACTGCATCTAGTCAGGATTTGATAAATAGCTTCAACTTAGTTGACCCTTTTTTAATATTTGACCATGACAGAGAGCTAAATAAGTTCACATTTTATTCGGCTTCGCATAAAGTCTGGTCCAGAATTGATTATTTTTTGGTCTCTGATATCTTTTCAAACAAAATTACAAACTTTGCCCTTGAGGCTAGATGTATATCCGACCACTCGAATGTCTCACTTTCTATTAATCCCACTCACCACCTGAATCGCAATGGTAGTAGTCCCACTTGGTCACTAAACAGTAACATTCTTAAAAAAGAAGATGTTCTACAGGAAATTAATGATCATCTGAAACAATTTGATGCAGAATATTGTTTATCCACCATCCCCTTAGATATCCAATGGGCTACGGCCAAAGCGGTCATCAGAGGAATACTCATACAAAAATAATCTTGTTATAAAAAAAAAGAGAAATGGTACATCAATAACCTCAACAATGAGCAAAAGATGACTGATGCACAACTACAAAAGGATTTTTCTCCTGAACTGGAAAGGAAATTACATGTGATACAAAAAAAAATTTACTCATTTCACTTACAAAATCAATCCTTGGTAGAACTCAGACTCTTTCACAGATATTCGGAATGGGCCCAAACCCTCTCCAGAACACTAGCTGAACTCATAAACATCAAAGAGGGACCAAATTATATTAATGAAATAAAATACAAAGGGAAAAACTTATACAGTAATGAAGATATTGTTAACTCTTGTAAATATCTTCACTGAAATCTATAATCCCCAAAACCAGACCCCAAATGAAATGCACAAAAAATTCCTAAAAGAGCTATCTGTTCCAAAATTATCCTTTGCGCAAAACACCCTTCTAAACAGCCCCATAACACTGAATGAAATAATGCTAGCTATTAAAAAGCTTAAACCAAATAAGGCGCCAGGTCCTGATGGCTTTACAGGAGAATTTTATAAAACTTTTAATCGTCACCTTTCTAAAACTCTCCTTGCTATGTATAATTATATCATCTCGAAAGGGATTACTGATAAGTATATGAACAATTCGAAAACAATATTCATCCCAAAACCAAACTCTGACAAGTCCAACCCTCTCTGCTATAGGCCCATCGCCCTTATTAATGTTGACATCAAAATCTTATCTACCATTTTTGCTAATAGAATTCAGAAAGTTATAGCTACAGTCATTTCTCCTGAACAGTTGGGATTTATGAAACAGAGGCAGCTGTGTGACAATACTCTTATCTTAAACACATTAATAAAAGTCAAATGTGCAAAGGTACAGCTCCAGAATAAACAGTTGTAAAAAATCCAAGGCAGCAGTAAGATAAATCCAAATACTCAAAGGAACTTGATGTTAGCTCAGCTTTATTCACACAAGCGCTTTCACTAATAGCTTAATCAGGTGTATAAGACATGCTGATTAAAACACCTATTTATACAAACATTCAGATCATGTGACAAGAAATGAGACGAGAATTTAAAGTGAAACTTGAAATCTTATAAAAAATACAAACAATATTATAAATATATATATAAATATAAACTTCTAAAAAATCCACATATATTAAAATCAAAAAATATACACACATAAAACTCCTTTCTTTCGTAAAGGCCTTTTTTGGAGAATTGGTTTAATGGGAACATGGTCATTGAGACCATGCCCATAATCGGCCCTTAACCTGACAATCCAATTAGCTTCAAGTTCTTCTGTTCTTTGTCTTATATTCCCCCGTCTCACATTCTCAAAGGTCCTAGCTAACACTGAAAACTTAAAAACATGCTGCTCATCTGTATCACACACATGTTTAGCTAGTGCATTAACTAAATTCTTTTTCTTTATATTATACAGGTGCTCTCTGATTCTAACCTAGTTTTGTAATGTTGATAATCTTCATCATTGGCATTAAGCCTAGATACTCTGAAAAACTGGTTCTAGGCAACATTACTGAAGACAAAATTCGGGTGCATACTCTGCCTGTTAAGTAGCTGATTGACATGACATTTTTTCTTATATAACTTACTACTTAAACCACCTTTATCATCCATACTGATATATACATCTAGAAAATATATGTCTAGAGTGGAATAATTCAGTATAAACTTTAAAAAATCAGATGAAGTATTAATATATTCCACAAATTGCATTAATTGTTGCTATGTACCATTCCAAATCAAAAACAAGTCATCTACAAATCTTTTGTAAAAAGAAATGTAACAATTAAATGGACCATATGTCAGAGTGTCTAGGCTTAATGCCAAGGATGAAGATTATCAACATTACAAAACTAGAACTGAAATGGAATTGGTAGCAAGAGGGTATGAGCAAGAGTTAGTGAGAAAGAACTCTGTAGCAATGGCTCATATGAGAACAACCATAGCTAAACCTTATTTTTCAGAACAATCTAATAGAACAAAAAGACCTGTTAATAATAAGCTTAGGATGTCCCTGCATTATACTAGGGATGTCAGTCTGTATACTGATGTTATTAACAAACATTGGGGTATCCTGATGACCGATGATGGTATAAAGGCATTGGTAGGCTCTAAACCCCAGTTTTCTTTTAAAAATGGAAAGTCGCTTAAGTCTAGGTTATGTAATAATTCTCTTCAGAAACATGTAACTACTGGTGGAGGTACTAAGCCATGTGGAGACTGCAACTATTGTTGCTATGTCTCCACTGATTCCATTTTTAAACATCCAGATACAGGTGAACGTTTCCAGATTACAACTAGTGCTTCTTGTAATACAATGCATGTGGTATACATTGCGGTTTGTGTCCTATGTAATAAATATTATGTAGGCAAAACTGACCGCACTTTAAAAGAAAGAATCAGAGAGCACCTGTATAATATAAAGAAAAAGAATTTAGTTAATGCACTAGCTAAACATGTGTGTGATACAGATGAGCAGCATGTTTTTAAGTTTTCAGTGTTAGCTAGGACCTTTGAGAATGTGAGACGGGGGAATATAAGACAAAGAACAGAAGAACTTGAAGCTAATTGGATTGTCAGGTTAAGGGCCGATTATGGGCATGGTCTCAATAACCATGTTCCCATTAAACCAATTCTCCAAAAAAGGCCTTTACGAAAGAAATGAGTTTTATGTGTGTATATTTTTTTATTTTAATATATGTGGATTTTTTAGAAGTTTATATTTATATATATTTGTAATATTGTTTGTATTTTTTATAAGATTTCAAGTTTCACTTTAAATTCTTGTCTCATTTCTTGTCACATGATCTGAATGTTTGTATAAATAGGTGCTTTAATCAGCATGTCTTATACACCTGATGAAGCTATTAGTGAAAGTGCTTGTGTGAATAAAGCTGAGCTAACATCAAGTTCCTTTGAGTATTTGGATTTATCTTACTGCTGCCTTAGATTTTTTACAACTGTTTATTCTGGAGCCGTACCTTTGCACATTTGACTTTTATTGGGTTTCTATTTTTATTGCAAAGGCTATAGTTGTTGGTTTGGTGAGTTTTTTATTCTTAAACACATTAATGTTGTTTCTAAAAAGTGATAACCACCCGCGTTATGCACTCACCCTAGATGCTACCAAAGCCTTTGATAACGTTGATCTAAACTTCCTTTACCTAACCATGAAATTCGTTAACTTTCCTGATATGATTATCAACACTATTAAGATGCTTTATAACAATGCCTCTACTTCCCTGTATATAAATAAAACTTTATCATGCCGTATTAAAATTACCAATGGCACTAGGCAGGGTTGCCCACTCTCACCTTATCTTTTTAATTTATATCTAGAACCTTTCCTTCTCTGGGTTAAACAAAAGACTTATTACCATATCCCAAAAGTCTTCAACATTGATATAAATTGTTCTGCATTTGCAGATGACCTAAACATCTATTTTGAGCTTCCCAACACTGATCTTCATAAAATTCGAAAGTCTATTAATCTTTTTGCTGAGGCTGCTAATTATAAATGAAACCCTGCTAAATCATCTATTTTTCCATTAAACCCTGCAAACCATTTAGAATAGTACTTCCCTCTGTCTGACATTCCTCTCAAATATACAATTAAATACCTAGGAATAAATTTCACACACCCTCACCAAGAACTAATAAAAGCAAACCTATATAGAGTCTGGGATCAGATAAATAACAATCTAACTAGATGGAAAAACATCAATCTTTCTTTGCTATCAAAATCTGCTATCATTAAAATGAATATTTTGCCTAGAATCCTTTTTCATCTTAACTCCATCTTCTTAAACGTTCCAAAAATTTTTTTCAGAAAAATGGAAACCACAATCTCAAAGTTTTTATGGTTCCCTAAATCAACCAGAGTATCATACAGGAATCTAATTACCCCAAAGAACAAAGGTGGTTTAAGTCTCCAGGATTTTAATTTATATTACGGCATCATTAATGCTAGCCGTCTAATTCAAATAGCCTGCTATGACCCCTCTGCTGAAACTTGGTACCCAACCTGGATCGAAATCTGGTGCAACTATATATATTCGTTAAAACTCAATCCATATGCTGTCCCTTTTCTTGCACCTGATGGTGACTACAAGTTCAAGATCTTGCCTACACTAAAGACCAAAATTCGCATCTTTCAAACTCAGATGACCTCCTTAAATTTACACAATATTGTTCCCATTCTCCAACCTATTCACCTAAACCCTAACTTAAAAATCAGTAATAAAATGATCGATCTAACAAACTATTGTTAAGAAAGCCATAGTTTGGCACTTCTATAACTCTAAAAATGTTGCAGAGGTCAAAGCTTTATTTGGTGCTCCTAACAAATATGATCCTATCTTAAGACAAATTAGCTCACTTATAAAACAAAAATTCTCTTACTATAGAGTGAAGGAGCAAGACATTACAGTATCACAATCTATCATTAAATCACTTTCCCTGCGGAACAAAATGATTTCGAACACCTATAAACTTGTGTCAAGCATTAAGTATAATCATTCACTTCTATTTTCCAAATATTGGGACGGTATACAAGGAGAAATTTCTATGGAGTCTAAGTGCGAAGCAATCAATAATACCCTGAATTTAACCCCCTTCAAAAACCTAATTTACACTCAGCTTATGATAAACAACAATTCCTACTATACCCCAGCAGTCTTACTGAAATTCGGATACAATAAAAACCTAACCTGTCCGTTCTGTTCCCTCCCACATGTAGATATACTTCACATCTTTTGGAGCTGTAAGAATATTTACAAACTTTGGTGTTCTCTCAGAACTAAGTTGGAAAAAATGGGATACGAAAAAAACACATTCTCTTGACAAACTATGATTTTAAATATTATTCCTAAATCTCTTAAGGGTATCCATCGCCACATCTGTGTTACATCCTCTGCCCTTCTCAAATATTTAAAGCCAAGAACTGAGTCAATCCCTCAACAATAGCTTGGGAAAACTTTACATCAGTGGCAATCAAATATATATCTGCACATAAGTTATGCAATAATAACAAAAAGAAAAAAATTATATTTTCAGAATTACTGGTGTAGACTTTTTGACCTAATCCAAACTAAATAACCTTCCAAAATGTGGGTCTCTAACACTACATTCCAGGAAAACCTCCTTCAGTATAATTGCTGGCCCTATAACCATTAGACATTGTTACCATCACACGGTAACTTTTGATTTTACAAAATATTTTATTATATCATTTTGTTATCCTCTGGCATCCATGGTATAAATATGTTGTAAATATGGTATAAATAGAAGTACATGGTGTAAATAGTTGTTTTTATGGTTATACCCTCCCTACTGCTTTTCTTTCTTCTTAAGACAGTCATATATTCTTCCTTCCAAGCCACTTTCCATTTGTATCCCTAGACTTTGACTGTAATAGGTTATTGGGGGTCTTTACTGCTTATATTGGTCTCTAAGATGTAAGCTTCCCTGTAAGATAACTGTTGTGTTCTAAATGCATAGTTTTTGCACTAACTGTTACATATATACCTATACTTTACTGCTTCCCGCAATGACTTACAGTTTTTCCTTTGTATGTTTGAAAAGTTTGACAAATTCAATAAAAATATATTTGAAAAAAAAATAAAAGCCCACATTTGCACTTGTTTCCCCCATTTCCTGTAACTAGTTTAGTCCAGATACAGATTCTTAGTTTTAGCACTTGAATTTGCTTATTCATGATCAGCACTTGTTCAGAACTTGTTGTCAGAACTAAATAACCTACTAATTACTACAGCACTCAACCTTCCTCATTACCTAGAGGAAAACAGTTTTGGTACACACTTTCCTCACTTGCTTGGAGAAAAACAGCTCTTGTACTCACTTTCCTCACTTATCTAGAGGAAAATAGTTTTTTATTCAGGCATGTTCAAGGGTCAGCTCCCAGTGTTCTCTCCTGTCTATCTGATTAATCTGGGCATCTTGGGGCAATATAGAAATTGCCTCATGTACACAGACAACCCTCTCCTCCTACCACCCAACACTACAATCTGTGAGAGATGCACTTATATAGCCAAACTGGAGGTAAAGCTCTCTCCAATCAAGACTGAACTTGACAGTCAAGAGGAGAAGGTAAACACTGGCACCACACCACACTCATCACATAGTCTCAATAAATCTACATTACCAAAATCCACAGATAGAAACACAAAAACATTTGCGGAGGCTCTCAATAATAATCTGCTCAAGCAACAGAGACCTCCAAAGCAGAAATGCAGGCAACATCCACCCCCCAACACAACCCAAATGACACATAGCCCACAGACTCAGTGTGCCACTCAACCACAGCTAATAAGGCAAAACAATGTACCCAACACACTAGTCATAGGTGACTCTATAGTCAGGCACATTGATGTCCCACTCACCAGGCTAAACAAGGAAAAGGTTATGGGTGCCAGGATCTGCCACATAATGTACGTACTCAGGTCACGCCACAACAAGTACAAATATGACTCTGTCATTGTCCATGTTGGTGTGAACGACCTGTGATGTACCTCCCTGGACTACATGAAAAGAGACATGGAAGAGCTCTCTGATCTTGTAGCCTAGGCAGGTATGACCCTAGCCTTGAGTAGCATTCTGCCATCACCCAGAATGATGCCACAGTACAAGGATAAAATGATTGACTTCAGCAATTGGCTAAGCTTCTGGTGCCATTCTAAAGGGATCCAGTATCTGTCTGCCTGGGATGACATGGTCGACAGACCACGATGCTTTCCCAAAGATGACCTGCACCTGTCATCCCTGGTATTCCAGATACTGGCTAAGGTTCTTGCCGCCTCTATAGTGCCTTTTTTAGGCAAGGTTCAAATGACAAATTCACCACCATAACAGGAACAGGCACACAAAAACTGAGGGTGATGCTACTCAATGCTAGAATTCTAAATCTCAAAATGCACTCACACGAGGCACTCCGTAAAATGGAGAACATCGATATCTGTGCAGTGACTCAGACCTGGTTCAAGGCTCCAGAGAGCACCCCTGCACTACCAGACTATAACTCATACCACACTTTTCGGCCATGTAACCTGGACCGGAACACCAAAGGTGGAGGTATGTCCATATTCATTAAGGATATCCACACCTCCAGGCTAGTTGCTCAGCATAATGCAGCCGAGGTTATCCAAGTGCAACTAACTCTGGGCAAAACTGCAGTCCAAATCATAGCTTGCTACAGATCACCCATCATGCCCCAGGATTCCGACTCTTCTTTTCTTGATGTACTGGAAAATATTAGGGTTCAACCAAACACCCTAATAATGGGCGATTTCAACTACCCCACCATTAACTGGGAAAACTACTCATGTACCAACTCTTTCACTCAACGTTTTCTGGAATTCATAAACTCCAATGCCCTGGATCAACTTATCCACACCCCCACCAGGGGCAACAATATCCTAGATCTAGTCATTACACGAGTGATCGGTGTTCCACACCTGAAGTCAATGCCTCATTAGGCCAATCCAACCATAGGCTAATTACCCTTGATATCCACATCCTGCCCCTACCCCCATTAAGGAAACCATGGTAAAAAATTTCTCCAAAGCCAACTTCATGCTTCTTAAGACAGAAGTGGTGAACTTCATGACACCCATGCAGATGGACAATACAGTTACGACTACTGAATCCTACACAATTACACTTTATAAGCACTTACATGAGCGCATGGATCATGCTATCCCAAACAGAACCAAGACCCTATCCTCCAAAAAAAGGAAGCCAATCTGGTGGTCCCCTGCCATAAACGAACTGTACAACAGAAGGAAGAAACTGTTGCAAAAGAGAGTAAAATCCCATGAGTGGAGGAGTACCCTGGTCAGCCTCAGTAAGAAGCTGCGATCCCTGATAAAATCCTCCAAAGCTAGTTATGAAAACAAAATCACCACTGATTCTACAGACAACCAAAAAGCATTCTATAGCTATGTCAAGAATCTCAATGGCAACACACAAATCTGCTCTGAGTTAGAGCACAATGGCACTAAATATACAGACCCAACTGATATTGCCAACATCCTGGCAGATAGGTTCAATGTTAACTTTACCCCCCTCTCACCCCCTAATGAGCCCATCTCTATACCGGAATAATGCAAAGTTCCCGTAATCACGGCTGCACAGGTAAAAACCACGCTCTCCAAAGCCAAGAACACAGCATCCATGGGACCAGAAAACATCCCAGGCTGCTTTCGACATGAACTACAAAATGAACTGGCACCCCACCTAAGTACCATGTTCAGTCATAGCCTCACCTCAGGCTTTGTACCTGCTGAATGGTGCACAGCAACAGTTATCCCACTCTACAAGGGGGGAGCCACCAGGGACCCTGGGAACTACCACCCCATTAGCCTGACGAGCCTGGTCTGCAAGGCCATGGAACGTATCATCATGGAACTTATAAACAAAGACATTGGTAATCTCCAAACTCTGGACCCCACCCAGTTCAGGTTTGTAAAAGGCAGATCATGTCTCCTGAACCTGATAGACTTCTTTGAAGCAGTCACCAAAGCTGTAGACAAGGGTAAGATGGTTCACACAGCCTATATTGATCCCCACTCTGGAATTATAGATAAACTCACTAACCTAGGTATAAATCCCTATGTCACAAGATGGGTTGCCAACTGGCTCACTGACAGAACCCACACTGTGAAAGTAGCAGACTCCAAATCCGACTTCAGACCAGTGACAAGTGAAGTACCACAGGGTACAGTCCTGGGTCCTCTCCTGTTTGGTATCTACTTCTCTGAAGTACAGGCTAACACAGAAGGTCTTTGGCTAACGAAGTTCGCAGATGACTGCAAACTAGGAGCCATAATCGAAACTCCTAACGATGTGGACATCCTATAAAAGGGCCTCACTGAGACAGATGCCTGGTGTCAAAGCCATGGCCTCAAGCTCAGTGCCAAAAAGTGCATTGTCATCCACTTTGGTAAAAACTCTGTACCCATGAACTACAACATAGGCGGTAGTATACTTAACACCAAAAGTGTGATATGAGACCTTGGGACACAGGTGGATAGTAGCCTCTCCTTTGATAATCACAACGCCACAGTAGTCAGGAAATCCTTCTACATGGCACACCTCATCACAAAAGGTTTCTTATCCAGAAAAAAAGAGGTCATTGTTCCCCTCTACTCATCACTCATTTGACCCATTATAGAGTACAACGCCCTTTTTGGTATGTACCTCACAAGACAGCTACAACAACTGGAAAGGCCGCAGAAATACCTCACAAAGAGGATTACTTGCCTCAAACAGATGCCCTACGCAGACCGTCTCAAAAAACTCCAGCTTTACTCCATCGCATATCGCCTACTCAGATGTGATCTCTGCCTAACATACAAAGCTATGTCAAACCCAGAGCTGTTGGACATGCTCCACTGAAAGAAATCCCAGTCCCTCCAAGCTACACGTTCTAGGGACCTAAACCTTGTCACCACAATAAACAGAACATGCTGGAGGGATAGATTCCTGTCCCAGAGACTTCCCATACTCTGGAATAAACTACCTATCTATATCAAGCAAAGCTCTTCATTAGCACTCTTCAAGAAAAATCTTGATGACTGGATGGGAAATATGAAATTCACTCTGGGGATCACCTCTGTGGCTCTGCTCGACAGTGGCACAGGAAAATAATTTTCTTGGGTGGCAAAAGCCAGGGTACCTTTTTGGCTGGGCTTGTATAGGCCCCAGGGTTGATAGCCTAGTACCTACCTATGAACCTACTGAATGTGACAAAAAACAAAAGAAAGAATACAAGTTGAAGGGTCAGATGAGAAGGCAAGAAATGTGGAAAATGCATAAATATAGTGGCAAGTACAGAAAACTCCTGGAACAACCTCATGTTGATCAGGATCTGACACAGGAATGGTTAGGTAGAGGTGAATTTAAGTGAAAAGATGAAAACTTAATATCGGAGGCCCAGGATAATGGACTACATGCACGTTAGTTTACAAAGTCCATCAAACATGTCAGAGAAACTGACAAATGCAGGTTTTGTAAAACAGAATTGGAAACAGTTGCATGTCTTGTAGGTAGGTATGATATACTAATGGCAGAAGGACTGTATAATGAAAGGCATAATAATGCAGCAAGAATGTTGCATTCGGTATTATGCCAACATTATAATATTGAAGTAACTAGTAATCATTAGAAACATGAGCCACAAAGCATTACAGAAAATGATGAAGTTTATATCATGTGGGATCACCCATTATCAACCATTCAAAAAATAGATGCTAGAAAACCAGAGGTCTAATTATAAGACCGAAAGTGCATATGTGCGACTACATAAAAGTCGACACATAATACATGAAACCTAACAATATCGAATGGCCACGTAAGCGAATTTTTCCCTAGGGAAAAAAACTTACGCGGCCATTCGCTAAAAAAAAAATAATTTAAGCGCTGCCCCCCCCCACACAACCCCCTAACTAAATATACCAACTCCAAGATTGAGACTATAGGGAAGGAAAGGGCAGCTCCATGAAATTGGCCAACTATCTCCTTGCCCTATGGCATATTCATTGAATCGTTTAAATGCGATTCGATAAATGTGTCGCTGTTTCCGTATTCGCACAGAAGCATTTTCATGCTTCTAATATAGACCCAAAAAACAGATATAGCAGTCCATGAAAAGAAGACAAAAATAGCAGTGATCATTAAAATTGCTACACCTAGTGACTACAGTGTCTTACGTACAGAGAGACACAAAGTCAGAAAATACCAGGACTTGCCGGCGGAAATGAGGGCAATGTGGAAGAAGGATACCCAGACAGTTCTAACAGTAGTAGGAGCAGTGGGTCTTATAAATATGAATTTACAATCGTACCTAGATATGTTACTGATACATGTAACTCTGCATGAATTGCAGAGGGTTTCAGTTCTGTGCATATTGCGAGTGCCGGGAAGAGCACTTTTGGTTAACATCAAAGACTGAAACAATACTAATTTCATGAAATTTAAACATACTTTGACTTAGGAATGGGGTCCATTACAGTCATATTATTAGAAACTCTGAGAATTTGTATTTACTACTTATGTTGCTAGTTTTACTCTAAGGAATACCTCTGCTCCTTGCTGATGTCCCATCTATGGATTCAACTTCTTGTGTCAATCATATCATATGATAGTGACTATTTTCATTCAAATGATATTCAGCATATGCATTCATTGCTATTATGTTAGAACTGTGCTACTTTCTGCATATATTGTCTGGATCTGCAAGACTATCTAAACCACATGAAAATGTATCAAGCAGTTAATTATCCCTTGCATTACTTAGATCTCACTGGTGATGCTGGTTGCTAGCATTTTGTTGGTCTTATGACTTATTAAATGTTTCCCACAGTACCATTATTGTGCATTGTACTTATGATGTTGTCTGTAATGAAAATAGCTGCATTAGTCTTTTCTATTGGAGCTGTCTCCCCCTAGACTCCACTGAAAATATATACTTCTAGATGGACATTTTAGTATAACAAATGTATAAAATA